>NW_009613501.1:17837-32445 GCF_000690535.1 Cariama cristata
AGGTTCATCGCCCATCTGCATGTTAACATTTCCGCTAGTTTTGCTTGTTCTTTCCTGTGAAATTTCATCACTTTGTTTAATTGCAAAAGTCAACCACTATATTCAAGAGATGAATTACCCTAGTGCCTCAAGAAAGTTTGACATTTAGTAGCTTAGAAGATATTTATGACTGAAGCAGTTCTTCTGAAATACAACATTCATTTGTAGAAATTCCCCGTGGGGGGTGGGGGGAATCAATGACACATGGAAGGTGCTAAAGCCCTACCAAAATAGCATCGTAACTGTTCCTTAAAATGGTGAAATGTACACAAATGATGAAAAACAGTTCAGAAAGTTAACCAGTTTAGTCCTGGAGCAATGCAAGTATTTTAAGACAGATTTACAGTGCACTGAAAATCTGATTATGTAAACTATCATAAATGGATTCAGTGTGTTAGAAGCCAACACTAAATCTTCAGCTGTTTACTAAAAAAAAAAAAAGGCAATAGGGAACTATACATTAAAATGAAGATTGATTTTGGAAAGCCTAGCATGAATGAAATATGCTGACATAATGGGTAAGCAGAAAGAAAGAAAGCATGAAATCAACAATCGTCAGCTCTTGCTCCAGGATTACAACTATAAACTAGAGAATGACATTAATTGTAACGCTAGTCCTTGAGATGAACTGCGAAAGTTTTGATAGAGCTTGTCAAAACTTTCCAGTTTCCTGGTTCAAAATCTGTGCTGCAACTATGCCTGGTCCTTAAAACTAATGGAGACAACCATGAAGAATCCCATCCACAAGCTCCTGCCTCTTCTGTCAGGATAGAATCATAGAATCATAGAGTCATTATGGTCGGAAGAGACCTCAAAGATCATCAAGTCCAACTGTATACCCAACACCACCATGCCCACTAAACCCACTAAACCATGTCTCAAAGCACCACATCTAAACATTTTTTGAACACCTCCAGGGATGGTGAGTCCACCACTTCCCTGGGGAGCCCATTCCAATGCTTAACGACTCTTCAAGTGAAGAAGTTCTTCCTAATATCCAACCTCAACCTCCCCTGGTGCAACTTGAGACTGTTGTCCTTTCTTCCCCAAGCCTGTAGCGTTGCATGGGGTGGCTGTGACCCAAGGGCAGGACACGGCACTTGGCCTTGTTGAACCTTACACAATTGGCCTCGGCCCATCAACGCAGCCTGTCCAGATCCCTCTGTAGAGCCTTCCTACTCTCCAGCAGATCAACACTCCCGCCCAACTCAGTGTTGTCTGCAAACTGACTGAGGGTGCACTTGATCCCCTCATCCAGATCATGGATAAAGATATTAAACAGAATTGGCCCCAATACTGAGCCCTGGGAAACACCACTTGGGACCGGCACCAACTGGATTTAACTCCATTCACCACCACTCTTTGGGCCCAGCCACCCAGACAGTTTTTTACCCAGCAAAGAGTATGTTCATTCAAGCCATGAGCAGCCAGTTTCTCCAGGAGAATGCTGTGGGAAACAGTGTCAAAGGCTTTACTAAATTCTGGGTAGATAACATCCACAGCTTTCGCTTATCCACTAAGCTGGTCACCTTGTCATAGAAGGAGATCAGGTTAGTCAAGCAGGACCTGCCTTTCATAAACCCATCCTGACTGGGCCTGATCACTTGGTTGTCCTGTACGTGCCGTGTGGCGGCACTCAAGGTCTGCTCCGTAACCTTTCCTGGCACCGAGGTCGGGCTGACAGGCCTGTGGTTCCCCGGATCCTCCTCGTGGCCCTTCTTGTAGATGGGCATCACATCTGCCAATCTCCAGTGAACTGGACCTCCCTGGTTAGCCAGGACTGCTGATAAATGATGGAAAGTGGCTCAGGGGTGCTTACTGCCCGCACCCCCTTACCCTTGGGTGGATCCCATCCAGCCCCATAGACTTCTGTGTGTCCAAGTGGTGTAGCAGGTCACTGACCATTTGTTCTTGGATTACTGGGGCTTCATTCTGCTCCCCATCCCTGTCTTCCAGCTCAAGAGGCTAGGTACTCACAGAACTGGTCTCACTGTCAAGGGAGGCAAAGAAGGAATTAAGTACCTCAGCCTTTTCCTTATCCTTTGTCACTATGCTTTCTCCCACATCCAATAAAGGATGGAGATTCTCCTTAGCCCTCCTTTTGTTGCTAATGTATTTATAGAAATACTTTTTGTCATCTTTTACAGCAGTAGGCAGATTAAATTCTAGTTGGGCTTTGGCCTGGTCTCACTGTCAAGGGAGGCAAAGAAGGAATTAAGTACCTCAGCCTTTTCCTTATCCTTTGTCACTATGCTTTCTCCCACATCCAATAAAGGATGGAGATTCTCCTTAGCCCTCCTTTTGTTGCTAATGTATTTATAGAAATACTTTTTGTCATCTTTTACAGCAGTAGGCAGATTAAATTCTAGTTGGGCTTTGGCCCTTCTAATTTTCCCCCTGCATAACCTCATGATGTCTTTGTAGTCCTCCTGAGGTGCCTGCCCCTTCTTCCAAAGGTCATAAACTCTCCTTTTTTTCCTGAGTCCCAGCCAATGCTCTCTGTTCAGCCAGGCTGGTCTTCTTCCCCACCGGCTCATCTTTTAGCACACGAGGACGGCCTGCTCCTGAGTCTTTTAAGATTTCCTTGTTGAAGAAAGTCCAGCCTTCCTGGACCCCTTTCCCCTTCAGAACTGCCTCCCAATGGGCTCTAGACAATCAAAACACTCCCTAGTATGATTTCAGGGGCCAGAAAGATTTGAGGACCAAAAAGGATTTGGGGGCTTCCTGTGCCACTCTGCTCTCACCCAACACCTCAGCGTTTCTCATGCACAGCCTGAGCCAGCCAAAACATTTTGTAGGTCTTATCACCTTGTAAAATATTATTTTGATGCTATCGGAAAGTGCATCATTAGCAGGCAGAGCTCTGGCTCATGGCAAGGTGCAGTGGAGCTGGGAGCAGGGAGGAGGGCATCCCCAGCCCCGGGCACCAGCTGGAGCTGGAAGTTTGCATTATCATCAAGAGGAAACCTCCAGTTCATGGATATCTTATTCTCTGGGACTGTGTCACACAGTGAGGAAGATAAGAAAAAAGGTTTTATTTCAGAGCATGAAGGTGGATAACAAAGATAAGAAGGCTGCGTTATGGAACATCTTGTTCTGGATGGGCCTAGGAGGAAGGAAGCCTACATAAAATATGTTCATAAAATGACACTCAAAAAAATTCACTAAAATTAACTAAGGTGTAAGAGTCATTATGCATAACACCCTTCTGACACCCTCTTGCTCAAAACCAGCATGGCCATAAATTGGTGTGGAATGGTGCATTTCTGAAGTGGGGGTCACTGAGTGTGAATCTGGCTGTTCTGCTCAGCACAGCAGCGTCCACCAGTGTACGCCACACTCAGGGTGGTCCCTTTCAGAAATTACATCAGGTGAGGTTTTCTGCGTGTTCCTCAGTGAATATACCTATTATTTGGTTTGGTCCAAGACTTCACAGAAAAGTTATTGTAAACTCTGTAGGACTTTTATTCTCTCTTTTTTACGTACCTATCTAGGTTGCACTTTTTAAAACTGTATTTAAATTGCCTTAATCTTTCTTTAAATCTATTTTTATTGAAATTCATTATAATCCTAGAAAGGCTTATATGTGATTCGATAAAAATTTGTTGTTAAAATGTTATGGATTTTTTTGTTGTTGCTAGGCCCTTCTTTTTCTCTCTCTTTCTCCCCAGAAGGAGTGTTTAGCAAAAGTTAACAGTACAGTTGTACTTAAAAAGTAACCAATGGCATTAGAGTTGGGATTAGATATGATCCTTTTTACTGGATGTATAAATCAAAATAAATAAAATAAAAAGCTCCCGGGAAACCATCCAAAGGAGCATTTCAAATCCCGAGAAAAAGATATTATGCTGCTTTCTTTGAAACTAAGTCTGTAAATCCATAGATTGGCAAATTAGTAATTATTTTTCTAAAAGACTGAATCAATGCTGGTGGGCACCCAACTCAACATGTGGCCTCCCAGGTACCCTGCCTGCAGTGCTGGGCTGCTGTGCCAAAATGGAAAACACAGCAAAGCAAAAAGTCAAATCAGTCTCCAGTTGGTTTACAGGACAGTTTCCAAATGTCCTGCCACCACCCTGTGCTATCTCCTGCCGCCGTAGGGGACAGCAGCCCTTGCCATCTGAAGAATGAGTGTCCCATGTCCCCAGGGAGTGCCAGGATTTTATGTCCTTGGCACCCGTGGGACTTTCCCATTGCACACCATAATGGGAACAGCCTCAGCACTGGAGTACTGGCACAGCTATATCAGTCCAATACCTCCAGAGAGCCTTTCCAAGGTGACCTGAGGCTGAAGGGTGTCCAGCTTACTCTGACTCAAGTACAAATTTTTATTTTATATTACTTTAGACTGGAAGCCTGAAGGGAGGAGGGGAGGCAAAGGCTGTCTAGAGCATTTTATCTCTACAGAAACAAGTATTATGGGCACAAAAGAGCCTCATTTTGTCCTGTATATGTCATGCAATACCTCCCTATACCAATTAATCCAGTGGATCTGCCCAAATACTGTCTATGCAGCAAAAATGTAACAAAAGGAAGAGCAGCAAGTCAGGTAGAAAGGAGTGGGAGGCTAAGTCTGGATGACAGAGTGGTTTATTTCAACGGATCTCTAAATGCATGTGCACTTGTTTCTTACTCACCTGGGGAAGGATTCATCACTCATCTCTGCAGGTTATCTGCAGTGTAGCCGTCGACGCTGGAGCAGACATGCAGGCTGTCTCCGGAGTCAGCAGGAGAACAGGCACTTTCAGGATGTGACTCACCTTGTGCTAATGCTGATATTTAACCTAGTCAAGATGAATCAGGCCGTATTTCCCTCCATTGACTAAAAGGGAGCCTAGAGCAACCAGCTCTGACACAGATGGCTGCGCTATTGGCATCTGCAGTGAGGTGAGACCTTGTAACTAACAGTCATTTCATCTGCCTTAAAATGTGATCATGGGATTGTTTGTCTCAGATTTTCATATGTACCACCACACATACAGAGCAAAATTCCAAGAGGAAAGAAACAAGAAGGAACTGTTTCCTTGCTGGTGTGACTTGGTACCCCAGAGATGAGTCACTCTCATCTTTCTCCGATAGCTGGGAGATGGGTGGATGGATAACTGACATCACTGTCAGCACACAGACACGTCCATTAGCCATGTTGACAAAGTCATGAAAACTCTGTTTCTGCTTTAGGTATATAGCTATAGCAAGAGAAAAATCTGAGTCACGGGTGTAATTCAGCCTCCCTTCAGGTATGACACGTAAGGTATTAATCAGTTGAAGGACTGGAAAATACTGAAGTGATCACTGTTCAGTATTGGTGAATCAGAAATAAAGTTTCTTGGATGTGGCATATAGAGAATACATAGTTTGAAAAATGTGTGGGACAGCATGTTAGTGCTTGATCTTTCACAGCGTTTTTTGCAGAAAGATAAGTGTATCTCTTAATACATTCTAGATTCTTCCAGACAGTGTCTTTTTCTTCTTCTAAACAGATATGAAAATATCTCGGGTTATGGAAGTACATGTTTCTGACACCTGCACCATCTTTTCCAACTATGTTCCATATAATTACTTAGTGTACAAGTGGAGTGTGGTTGTAATAGAGGAACTCTAATGTCTACATAAATCCAGTTCAGAATTAAACTGTTACTTAAAGATGCTTTAAGGAGGGTATTTAATTTTCTTTCTTATTCTAGTGTAAGTAGTGGAAAGATGCAGTGTTGTTTAGATACCTTATTTAAACATTTCTGTCTCCTCATACACTGTTGTGATTTGGGTAAAACCCTTTTGATGTTTAGAGTAACATCTGACATTCACTCAGTCAAGAAGAAGGAGCAGTTAAATGACCCTTTCTTTGGGAAAGGCTCATTGGAAAAGTCTACCACTGAAGCATGGACCTGATGTCAGTGCCAGGCAGGAGTTGCGTCATCAAGCCACTGCATTTCCTAGGAATAGGGCTGCCGTGAGGACCGCCCCAGCACTGGGGATGGCGACATCACCCATGTCCTTAGGAAATGCTGGAAAACACCAGTAAACAAGAGCAGGAAAAGCCACAGACACAGGCAGGGTTAGAACAAGGCATAGAAAGGAATGCTTGTTTTAATTGGATCAGGTCCCTAATCCAGTTCAAAATACAGTCCTGCAAATGGTTGTGCTGTCACAAGTGAATGGGCTGAAGACCAGAAGATAGGACACAGAGGACAGAGAGTGGGACACATAGAAAGAAATAGCTTGTATCGATGCAACTTACTCTTGGCCAACCCCTGTGGGCTGCTACTTCACATCTGAGTTTCTTCTCCCTAGAGTCCAACAGGGAGTTTTTTTATTCAGTCTTTTAGTGACTTTGATCTCACCCATACTAGCTCTTCCTTTCCTTTCTTTTAATGTTTGCCTCTTTTCCAGTCTTCTGCAGCTTTACAAATCCTCCAAGACACCATCAGCTCCTTGCGGGAGCCTCAGGAGGGCTGAGATGCTCTGGGTGATGGATACAGGGAACCATGCAGGTCTACGAGAACACAATGCAGAGGTGGTCCAAGGTCTTTTTACAGACTTAGCTCAGATCCAGTTGGACTTATTTTGGACTCATGTTAAATGGGACTTTTTAGATGGGGATAACAAGCGGGCTTGAAATGATCCTTACCACTTTCCTAACACTGTGCCTAAGCTGATGATTCTCCTGGAGCTCACCAGGGAATACGATACAGGTACAGGTGTACACAGTCAGCTCACGTCCAGCCAGGCTTTCTGAGAGAAGGCCTTAGCTTTGTCCTGAATGGAAGCTCTCAGACTGTTTCCAGACCCAACCTGACCCTGGAATCTGCAACGCTTAATTCATGTGGTGCTTGTGCTAATGAGCCATGTCAGACCCTAGCCATCTCTGCAGTTGTGGCACAGCTAATCTCCAAACTGGATAACTCAACTATAGATGCCTGAGACCTGATTTTAGCTGCAAACACCTCTCTGATTCTTTCAGCCATATCCCTAAGTACTCTAGGGTGATTTTCATTAGACTCAACCAAGCTGAAAACATCTAATTGAAGGAGTACTCCCTAATCTGTTCCTTCTCTTCTAGTCTGAGTTGTTCCCCTTTTGACACTGCTGTTAATTACATTAAACATCTGATAGCAGTTAATCTTTTTAGTGAAGGTGGATGCAGAAAAAAAAGTATTAAGTAATTTGAGCGATCACAGAAGTCCTGGTGGAATGGGGACTTGGTCTCAAAGGGGTGGTTGCATTGGCCAGATCTACCAGTCTTTATACAGGCAAAAGTAAACTGATACTTGCTGTGAAAACACATCCTGCCTTCTGAGCGACTCCTTCTGAAAGAGGAAGCCTAAGCACCACTTTGCCAAAGCAGTATAGGAGCATGGGACTATTTGCACAAACCATCACTGAAGCCTGAGGAGGAAGGAGAGTGCAAAGAAAACAAGTAATGGACAGTTGTGAAATCCTGAGCTCACTATCTCCTCAGATTATGCTTTCACCCATAGGTGGAGCAGAAAGCAAAAAGCAGCAGGCGTTAGAAAGAGAAAGCAGCTATAAACTCAGTGCAAACTCAATATTCAGTACCTTCCCTGCCTCCCACTCTCCATCTTCTGTGTCCTATCTGCTGGTCTTCAGGCCATTCAGTTGTGACAGCACAACTGTTTGCAGGACTGTATTTTGAACTGGATTAGGGACCTGATCCGATTAAAAAAAAAAAATCCTGCCAAGAAATGTCAGTTCTGTGATGGGAACAAGCGATTGTGAGAATAATTGAAACCAGCATTGCCAGTGAACATGTTGTGTTAGGAAACCACAGCTGCAGCTCCACGGCCAGCCTGGCCGGGCTGCCCTGCATTGTTCTGATTTACAAAAGAATCTGCCGTTAGAAGTGGGGAGTCCTCTTTCCTGGGATTTTTTTAAAATTTGTTTTGTTTTAAATAACCGAGTACTGATGTCTTCCAGTCACAACAAATATTGTGGCTGTCTTATTCAGTGTTCATGTTACTCATCTTTTGTCATGAAAATGAAATTCAAAGACAGAAAATGGTGTTAGAGATGGCTGAGAGGTAAAAGTACATATCAGCAGTTGCAGAGTGCAAAACATTAAGGAAGGTTCCAATTACAGCAAAACAGCCTTACAAACCCACCAAAGTCATAGGAAAAGCTATACTTAAAAAAAAAAAAAATAAACCAAAATTAAATAGCTTCTCTTTGGAAAAAATATGCATGGCTGCACTCCAGAGAAGGTGTGTGCCCACCCAGGGCACGAGGGCTGAGATTCCTGCCAGTAAGACTTTCAGGGCAAAGTACACGTCTTACGTGTTCTCGTGCTCCCAACCAGGAGTGTAAAGGGGTGGAGTTGTTTCCATTCTTTCTGAGTTTTTTCTTCTTGTCCGTAGCAGAGGTTGAAATTTTCAGGCTACATCAATGCCAGTACGTTTAACAGCACCAGGAACATTCCTC
This sequence comes from Cariama cristata, assembly GCF_000690535.1. NCBI lineage: Eukaryota > Metazoa > Chordata > Aves > Cariamiformes > Cariamidae > Cariama > Cariama cristata. The sequence goes on from NW_009613501.1 coordinate 26,313, forward strand.
AGCACTCCCCATCCTCTGTACCATGAAATTTTTAGCATGGGTCTTTGCACATTTTGACCTATGCCAAGTAGCTCTCTCCCGCACAGTTTCTGGGTAGGGTTCAGGAGCACCATGGGTCGGGGATGGCTCCCAGCACCAGTTTCCATGTTGCCACCCTGTTTTGGAGAGTAAGACAGTTCAATGCTATGGATGCAGGCGGCTCCTTGCCAACTGGCCTCAGTGCCAGGGAATGGCTGCAGGCACATTTAATTTGCTAGTATAGACACAGCTTCAGTTTCTTTATGCTGTGGTTCCTCTCTCACTTGCTTGTGCTTTAAAACATTTTTGGTAATAGTTTGCTTGTGAGCTGATAGTTATCTTAGACGCGAATTTATGGGCTTAGCAGAATCCATTGTTTTATTTTCTTAGAATGAGTCCACTGTAAATATTCAGGTGTCCTGCAGCTTTACAGCCACCTCCTGCAGAGCTGGGATAACTGCTAGCAATGGGCACCCGAGCTGCGTGCCTACGTTAGGCAAGAGGCAAATCCTCCATTTGCAAATGCTCCTTCTTATCTTGCACTAAAAGTCCAGAGATTTACCTGAGCTGGCACTTTGTGGAAGAAGCCAAGCATTTCTTGGCAACTCAAAGCACAGTGGCAAGCCATGATCTTAATTTGCTAATACTGTTCTGGTTTAGGGAGTAGCCCTAACGAAACTGTCATCTGAAGAGGAGAAGCAGAAGTCAGCCCCTAATGTCCTACAATTTCTGTGCTTGTGGGCTCTGCCCGTATTTTGTCCTCAATTCCCCAACAGGACTGCTGTATAGCACAGTCAAACCAACTGTATGTTGGACAGCCCAGCAAATACTAATGCCCAATTTAACATGCAGCTCATGTGCCTTTAAATAGCAGCGAGAGCCGAGCCAAGCCATCTACTGCAGCAATTTCTGGACATATGTGCAGAGCCCCCCTCCTCCCCTGAGCCCTCCCAGCCCGGAGCTGAGAGCGCACACGAGCTGTGCAGAGGGGCCGGGGATTGGTGCGGCTGCCTGTCATTTCACAGTCACCCCACTGACGTCTCCTCCACGCTGTTGAGTTGATCCCGTTTGTAGCCAATATAATTATAACATGGAGAATCAACAACTGTTAACGATTTAGGTTAAATGTAATTTAATGCCCCGAGATTACCGCACTTAGATGAGATTTTGCTTCACGTGAACCATGCAGAGAATGTGAAGAGCCTGCATACTTCTGCTAAAGTAATTCTGGACAAAGGAAAGATTGACACTGGCTTCCTCAGCCTCTATTAAACGCTTCAGCAACCTTGGCATGAGTTTCTAATCTGTCATCGCTCTTGGAATTCCACATGCGAGAATGGGATCTGTCCGAGACCAGAGGTTCAATACCCATTTTTCTTTGGAGGAGAGTGTCCATATATCTTAAAGAAGGAGAGCTCAAAATCCCTGATCATCTCTAAGGATTTGCTCAGTCCCTTGAAAGGACTATGCCTAATATTTCACTTGCAGTGCCATTGTATCCATAAACTGTGGAAGATAGCGTGAAATGTTGCTGTTCTAAGGTCTAAGAAGTAGTCACACAAGCCTAGAAACTCACCGAGTCCATCGCAGAATGCTCTTGTGCTACTGGGATGCCTGCCAAGCAAGGCACACAGACTGCTGTTGCTGAGCTTTTGAATGATGAGAAAATGACTGAGACAGCTCAACACAGCAGGCACTCCCCCAGAGCATCCAGAGAGGTCAGTCATCACAGCTGCTACCTTTGGTAGCCAGTTTCTAGGTGGACTGTGCTAGATCCTGGTCCCAGAAGCCAGGGCCAGATCCCAAGCACACATTTTGATAGAGGTTTTCATCTCTTCTGTACATCAATCTAAGTGAAGGTTTCCTAACAAGGGATTATAGCTTTAGAGCTCGTTTGCCTTCTCCCCAGATGCAGAAGAGCCATTGCTTTTCCAGCTTTCCACGATTCCACTGCCTCATTAGGAATGCAAATATTTGTAAATTAAATTGCCAGCTATTCTCTAATTCCTAAGGAACTCAGCAAAAAATAACCTCAGGTTCAGCAACTTTTTGTGATTTGGTGACAATAAGCCCTTTGTTAATCTTTAGTACCAAAAGCAAAAGGATATCTGACACATTGATGTATTTTGATGAAGTTGGTTATGAGCTTGACTTTGATAGGATCTATTAACTCATACCTCTGTGCTCCTGAGCAGCTGCTTCGATGACAGCATTTGGATTTATTGGCAGCAGCTTGTTGGCCTCCTGTGCCACAGCACATAACAAATGGAGGAGCTTCCACATTCTGTGTCTTAGCATCAGAAAATCAATGCTTACTATGGTCTTACTGACTTCTGTAGCTATCCAAGGGTTTAGGAGTAGGTGCATACTGTTTGTAAAGCACTTTGCTCTTGGGTGGCATGGGTTAACTGTTTTCCAGAAGCCTGTTGCAAGGGCACTGTTCTCCACCACGCTCTCCAAGAGGCTTTCAAGCCAACTTTGACTTGCACTAGCTGGGATCAATATGGTAATTTTCATGATGGTGTCCTAACAAAAATCTCAGTGCCTGCATGGAGGTTTTCAGCAAACAGCAGATACCAGCCATCTCCGGTTTACAAATAATGCCAAAACCAGTTCTGGCTATAAGTAAAAAAGTCATGAACTAATCACACAAAGAAGAAAGCCATCATTATCCTGTGACTCCAGGCAGAGATCAGTTACGTAGGGCGCTTTCTAGCCTGCCCAAGCTTTTTTAGTTGCTTGGCATTGTTAGTCTGACGAAAGCGTCCACAGAAAGTTGTTCTCCAGCATTATCAATAGTTTTCATAGCTCATATGGTTTAATAACTATTAAAACTGCTCAGATAGGTGGTAGTGTTTTAATGTCAGTAAAACCGGAGGTAAGCATTCCACACTCGGTGATTTACAAATGTCCATCACAGTAATATCACTTATTTTATTCACAAAGGTGAATAAACTGCATAAACTATGTTGCTTGAGCAGAGTCCCTGAGGTCATATTTTACATGTAAAACAGATCAATACTGCTGATGGTAGTTTGCAGAAACAAGAAAAAAAAAATTATCTCTGATCAAGAGTCTGTGGCTCTCTGGAAGAACAAGAATAGCAGGATTTCATACATTTCAAGGATTTCACATTTAAAGTAAGAATAATCTCTTCACACTTAACTGCAGGATTTGTAGTGTAGTGATGGATTTAATGATATGGTCGCATAGGCTATTGAAATGATTGTATTTTCTGATTAGAAGTAGTCACCCAAAGTCAAAGGTTCAGTCATGTAATAGGAAGCATCACGGGATGGTTGCCAACTTCTTCCACTTCAGATGAATCTTCTATCTGGAAGGACCAGGAATCCCTTTCCAATCATGTAGAATAGACCTGGAGACCCATCAGAAGCACATTCAGTGATATGGATGAGAATGTGTTGGGACTTTCCAAAGGAAGGAAGGAGCAGTGAGTCACTGCAAGCGCAAAAACACAAAGGGAAAGACAGGTCATGTCAAAGTGGATCATGGACTACTTCTGTTGTGCACTAAATAGATCCCCAAGAAGAATGAACCTGGTAACGTAAGATAAAAGATCGGGATGTTCACACAGATTACCTAAGGAGAACTAAAAGCTTCCAACAGCAAACTACAGAACTATAAAGACTGTCAGCAAGGAAAATAAGTGCACATCCACTCCAAGCGATATGAAGGAAAAAAATACAGCAGGGAGCAGGATCTAAAATTCACCTCAAAGGAAAGGAGGAAATACACCATGACAGAACTGCCTACGAAAAATTTAAGTGATTGAAACAACTGGAGGTAAATAATGCTCCTGTTCAAAAAGGGGTTTCTACAATTATTCTGAAGAGAAGCCACAGTGCCACTAAGCAGAGCCAGCTTGTTTCCCTCTTAGTTCTTCTTTCATTGACCATATCTTCACACTACATAATACTAATGAACAAAGAAATTAATGGCAACTAGTACTCATGCTTCAGTGATCGTAGGAAAACCTTTTGACAATGACGCTGCTATAGCAAGACACTGAAAATTTATAGATTTCTTTGTTAAATCATTTATATTTTCCAAAATCTTTCTCAGTACACCGGTAATTAAATGATTGCCTTGATGTCACTGCCGGCATAAGCAAATGTACATCATCTCCCTGCAATGTCTCGTACTGCTGTGTAACAAATATCTGGCACAGAGACTGGAGTCCCAGGGGTGTTTGGCAGTCTCGGTTTGCTGGGGATATCTATTCATCAGCAGATGAGATACAACAAAAGACAAACAGCTTAGTCAGAACAGCAAAACAATAAGGTCTTATAATCAACAGGTCAAAAAACAAAGGCTATGAAAATAAATATGACCTTACGTGGCACTGCTGGTCTAGAAGGACTAACTGCAAGCATTGTTGTCACATTTATTTATCCAGGCAGTATATCTCACAGCCCCTGTGACTCTATCTGTGGTGCAGGGCTCAGATGGGCAAAGGAAGGACTGCTCTTGAGAATGTAGTCTAACATAAACAAAGTCTTCGCTAAATTGTGGATCAGGGAGAAGCAATAGGTTTATCAAGCACGGTTTAAACAACTTTCAGTTGGAGATCTGTATCAGATATTCATAGTAAAATTATAAGATAAAGAACAATGACAATTTGAGGTGTATACAATTACCAATAGCTGACCAAAAGTAGAGCTAAAGAAGGTAGAATATGTTGGTCATATCCTGGCAATACTGAACAACAGACTTAGTGACCCAAGAGCCAGAGGACAAGATGCTGACTTGAGGAATGACTTTGCAGGATGTGAAGATGTCACTGTTTAAGGCTGGGCTGGTGCTTAAAGTGGATGGTAGATGTTTTCTATTAACTCCTTCCTTTCCCAGAAGGGGAAGGAGAGGAGAAAAGGGAGGAAGACTTATGGGCATGAAACTTAAAACAACTTTAATAAAACAATAACAATAAAAAAGAGTATAAATATGATTAATACTACTACTACTACTAATAGAAATATACAAAACCAATATTGAGCTTCCTGGTGATGACTGCAGGACCACGGTGGCTCACAGTGCTCAGGCAGCAGGGCAGGCACCCAGATGTCCTGGACTGGACTCCGCAGCATACAGGAACCGAATTCATGGATGCACGGATCAGGGTTGGAGGCAGGAGAGCAAGCAAAGTCCCACCAGGATGCCAGCCATGAAGGAAATAGCACTGACCCCTGTGACCCCTGAGCTTTATACCAAGTATCCACATGGATGGGATGAAATACTGCATTGGTCAGTCCTTGGTCACCTGTCCCCTCCGCAGCTTCCTGCAGGTGTGACCCTTTTCCACCTCCCCACACTTGGAACACAAGAGAGCCCGTAGGGAACAAGCACACACAGGGGCCTTTCTGCATATCCCACTTCTACCTCAGCAACAACTACAGACATTAAGCACCATCAACTCTGAAAGCAGGCACTGCCCAAAAAACCTGTAGTCACCTTCAGAAAGTGCAGTTACTTAGGAAAACTTAACTGAAGAAAAATCTACTGAGAGGAGAAATGGTCCTGTTTTAGCCAAGCCAGGACAGAAGGACTGAAGAAGTGACCTTGCAGATTAGTAGATGGATCAAATTAAAAGTATTGCTTTATGATAGGATTAGTTAGGGGCAAATGATCTCTGCCTTGTGTCTCACCACATGTGAGGAGTGGATTGCTTCACAGCACCCTTATATGCTGAAGTTTCTTTGTATAGAAACCAGGCATATAGTCTTCCCACATTTTCAAGACAATGGCTGTACTAATGCTGTCTACCACAGGCAGCCTGATTTTTGCTGCCATGATCAGTTTTCCCTGCTTTACGCATTACAAGCCTGTAAACCTGCCAATGGTTGCTTTGGACATCTCACTTCCAGCACAACCATGTGTGGCAGGTTGACCTTGGCTGGACACCAGGTGCCCAACTCTATCACTCCCCTCCTCAGCTGGACAGGGGAGAGAAAATGTAACAAAAGGCTCGTGGGTCGAGAAAAGGACAGGGAGAGATCACTCACCAATTGCTGTCATGGGCAAAACAGACTCAACTTGGGGAAAATTAATTTAATTTATTACATCAGAGGAGGATAATGAGAAATAAAATTAAATCTTA
>NW_009613502.1:0-60139 GCF_000690535.1 Cariama cristata
AATTCTATGATTCTGTGATTATAGGGTATCAAATTAGGTGCACTTGCCATTAATAAAAACCCATCAGCAACACTTTAGTGTTGGAGAATCTGTGGCATCACAGAGTTGTATGGTTAGGAGTGACTTTGCTACACTATCTAACTCATTTTTCAAACAGGATCAGCTATCCTGCATCTTTTCTGACTGATGTTCTGAAAGACCAGTAGCATCCCTGGAGAATCTACCCCTAGATAAATTAATTTAAAATTAAATACAGTATTTAACTTTTCTCACCAATAAAATACTGCACTTGTTTCAGGACTTCAGTTTCTAGACAGAAAGGCTTGCTGGTTTGGGTTTTTTTCCAGCTGAAATAGAGAACTAGCTACCATTAAGTTTCCTTTGCGTTACCAGTGATAACGCAGCTTGTGACTTGTTATTTTAGGTTAACTACAAAGGTTCCTTCCTTTTTACTGTATGGCATAGTTCAGTCTTGCAATTTTTCTCCTGTTCAGCCAGGAGGTACAGCCTCAGGTACAAGAACTGGACGTGATATCCCCAAAGAAATCGAACTTCTAAGGTATACAGATATAGTATCACCTAGATCTAACTACATGAACCAGATCTGGCTGCATAGACTTACCTGAAAGTCGACCAACTTTTGTCATCTGCATATTTATTAGCAACACCATCATGCTTTATTCAAAAAGATTGATATCGATAGCATACAGCACCAAGAACAGATCTCTTAAAAGGATGTCATGCATCATTCAGTCACACACTTTATAACAGTGTAAATATACTGTGTCAGCACCATTACTTTCATCAACTAAACTTGTAATCACTTGAAAACTTACCCCAAACTTGAGAGACGGTATTTTTTTCCATAAAACTTTTGATTTGTATTAATTATGCTCTCCTGCTGTTTAAAAGGAGAATTTCAACATTAAAATATTGGTACTTTCTATTTTGGATATCTGTTTCAGCCAGTTTCACAGCAATGATCTGAAGCCCTACGATGCCAGTGAAGCTCTGGATGCAAAAACGAAGTTCATTGTGTAAAAACGGCAATATCCACTGAGATTTAACAGTAGGGGCTGAGTGATCATAACGACACATTATCTGAACACATTCTGTAGATTCATTCTTGCAGGTTTCCCTAACTGATGCACAAAAATCTTTTAAAATATATCTATTTGACAAAAGATGCTGTTAAATTCCTTGCCACACCAACTCTTCTGCAGGCAAATTGTAAGGCACTTGCCATTACTGTTGCTCTATGAAGTGAACTGTAATGGCTAGAGAAGAGGTCTCTGACAGATATTGCTGCTGTAACATCTCTATAGCTCAACATTTTGCCCTTAACTATCCTGAGCCCAGTTACTTCATGACACAGCTGCTGCAGACACTTGGGAATGCTATGAGGAACTGATTCAGCTTTCATCTGTCTGACATTGGCCTGGGGCAGGCTTCTGATAATAACGGCTTTTCCTCAAAAAGAAAACATCAGGTAATACATATGAAGTTACTTAAACTACTAAAAATAATCTGAAGGAGCTTTTAGAAATGGTTCAAGTATTCCAACTTTGAATTTTTGACTGGAAGACTAGGAAAACAATAATTTTAAATTACTCTACCTTGGCACAAGTCCAGGGGTGGATTTGCTGAGGCCAGGGCAGTGGAGGAAGGGTTAAGGAGCAGTGGAAGAAGAACAGGGCCCAGGGAGCAGTAGCTCTCCTGCGATCACTGCCGGTGCAGCGCGGTGCATACCCAGCCACAGAGCCCAGAACAGCCACGCCACGCAATGCCACCCTGCGAGGAACACAGCCCACATGGCCACCACACTGGCCACCAGCTGCCCCTGACATACGAGAGAACAGAGGTCCCTGAGCCTGCCCAGAGGGGAATTTGGATCAGGTCTCAAAAGTACTAAAAAATATTCTAAGAAGAAAAAAAAAAAGAAAAAAAAAGAGTATTAGAAAGTAAACAGTCTGTCTGAATGCACAGTTAATCCCTTGTGGCATCTATCAAAACAAGAAAAGCACAAGAGACAAAAAGATGAGCTGTGGGCTAGTATACAGCATACTGCATACAGGCTTACATTCAGAAAAGGAAACATCCTGAAAGGGAAAAAAGTTTGCCTTTCCAAAGGAAAATATTTAGTATGTTTTATTTCTGATACTGTTGCCTCCTTTCGCTTTTGGGAAAAGCACTTTATTATGTTTATGAATTTGAGAGTTTTGCAACACTTGAAGTAGTTAGAAAAGCATCTTGCACTCCTGATCACTGAAAGCATCATTATTCCTTTGACTGAACAACTTTTATGACTGCTACTGAGCTTCTAAACACTTCCGGTCTCTCAGCCATGGTTTCTTGAAGAAAAAGTCAGATGCTTTACGGTGGCATGTGTCCAACCGCCTCGCCCTTCAGTCGTGCTCCTCTCATACGCGTCACATCCCTGCTATTCTTTCCACAGTCACTACCATTTTCTTCTTGTCCTCAGCAAAACACATTGCTACATACTAACCCTTCTCTTCCTGAACATGCAGTAAAACTCTTTTTGTTTTGTTATACCCTTGTCAAAGACACACCATCACAGTGGCCAGTGGCTGCTTGACTTTAGTTAATCCCATCATCTAATTAGACTGAACAGTAACACAAAAAAGGCAGAATTTATTCATTAATCTTACCATTCCCTAGACAAATAAAAAATCTGAAATCAATACTAAGGGTGGAAAAACTTTGTGTAGAATACTAAAAATAACAGTGTATGCCAATATTTTTCAATTCACCTGTACAAATTAGAGGGAAAAAAGTTGGATGTACCCAATATTTATGTGTGGCCAGGCAGCTGATATTTAATAAACTAAAAGATTTCTACAGCTACTTTATTAAAATACAGATGTTAAATGTTTCTCTGTAGCAGAGACTAGAATCTTCGTTAGAGTCCTTACAGTCTCTGTTTTCACCATACATACGATGGTATACATAAATGGCCAGGTGCATGTAAGTCTGATGGGGAGCGGCTGAGGGAGCTGGGGGTGTTCAGCCTGGAGAAGAGGAGGCTGAGGGGAGACCTGATCGCTCTCTACAACGACCTGAAAGGAGGGTGTAGCCAGGTGGGGGTCGGTCTCTTCTCCCAAGTAACCAGTGATAGGATGAGAGGAAATGGCCTTCAAGTTGTGCCAGGGGAGGTTTAGACTGGGTATTGGGAAGAATTTCTTCACCGAAAGGGTTGTCAAGCACTGGCACAGACTGCCCAGGGAAGTGGTGGGGTCCCCATCCCTGGAGGTATTTAAAAGACGTACAGATGTGGTGCTTAGGGACATGGTTTAGTAGTGGACTTGGCAGTGCTAGGTTAATGGTTGGACTCAACTATCTTAAAGGTCCTTTCCAACCGAAAGGATTCTATGATTCTAAGTCATACCAATAATTTGTCCTGAGTGTAGGTGTATTTGAGTTGTATTAGATTCAGCAGATCAAAATTAAGAAAAACGTCTCCAATGACATTCTTCCCAGCAAGTCTGACAAACATTACCTGGATGAATCAGTTACATGGTAAGGGCAACACCAGTGGAGTAGCCATACCTACAGTCAGTTATCAATCATTCATGTCATAATTAAAACTCCATGGTTTTAATAACCAGAAAGACCAGCAAATTTCACTCCAATAAGGAATGGGATTAGAACTCAAGATCTTGAGAAATAGTCTGAAAAGTAGGTTAAAAAAGAACTGCAAAATTCTATACCTGAAAAAGAATAATCGTCTGAAGAAATAGGTACTGAGGAGCACCTGGCAAGGAAGCACTTTTGCAGAAAAGAACCCGTCACTAGTGTTAACGTTGAATTGAACAGGAGTCAACAGTCTCACTCCTTCACAAAAGAGGAAGATACATTGAAAGGAATATAACTTACACCACACGTTAGCTAATCCTTCCACTGTAGTTAGGATTGATAAATACACAGCTAGTACGTTGTGTCTTACTTTAGCTCTGCATGTCCAAAAAATGTGAAAAAAACTGAGCAGAGTCCAAACAAGCCAAAGAACACGAACAAAACTCTAGACATTGTGACCTATGTGGAAAGACTAAAAGAACTAGAGTCGCTTACTCTACAGAAGGAAAAAACCATGGGGGAATGCTAACCGCATACATACCAAGCTGCAGAGAGGAAACAGCACAGACAAATAATCTTTTCTCCACATCCAGGAGCACAGAACAAGAACTGGCTAACGTTAAAGACAGAAAGAAAGTCTCTGGTTAGATCCTGGAATAATATTTTTAACCACAAAGATAGCAATATAGTAGAATAGATATGCTGGGGAGACTGGGATTTCTATCATTCTCTGAGGAATGACATAGGCTGAGTAGATCTGGCACGGAGATGACTTAGAAAACCTCTTTTTTTTGGGTACTGCTTTTCTACAACTGCATGAACCTCCACATCAAAAGGGGTGCAAAGGAAAGGCGCTTGTAGGACAAGAAATCTGCCAAATATCTAAGCTTCTAGAATCCACAGTAACATAAGATTTTTTTCATTTGTATAGTTTCCTTTTCATTTTCCATAGTTTTCTGCCTTTACAGGGCAACTTTTCACAGCTCAGTCTATAAATTACACAAGACCAAAGGCATTTCACATTAGTGTCTATATTTTTTTAACACAGTCTCTGTAGTTCTGGTTTCCAAAGATGTAGTAAATTTTCAGAGGACTACTCAGAAAAAAAGACAGTATTTGCTAATATAATTTCATGGCAAAGATGCATTCTCATGTTTATACATTAAATCATGAAAAAGACAGCTACATATGGCATCCAAGAGAACTGAATAAATTAAGTCTCTTGTTTTGACATATTTTTGGTGTGAAAAGAAGGAACCAGTATCTTTACAGGAAATAATTTGAAGTCAGGAGCTACCCACCACTAAGAACTCAATCCTGCTATCCTTGCATTTCCAGTGCCTCCTTTGAAACTTCCATTCACCTTTGAAATTCCTATATCAAAGCAAAGTTTGTATCTTAAAAGACCTTCTTCAATGTTTCTGAAACTTAGTTAATAGAATCACCCTCTCCTTCCATCAACTCAGCACAGAGACTGGCAATACAGTGGCACAGCAGGAGTTTAAGGGTTGCCGAAACAAAATTACTATTCTAATGATGATTACATTGCTGTTATGTCTGTTAACAAAATGAACGTTTGGAGAGGCCGATGATCCTTGAAATTTGTTGTTTTACTCTTATCAGAGTTACCAGAATGATTTCTGAGTGTGGGGTCATTTTTCATTATTACTCATACACAAAACATATGCCTGAAGTTAAATGTACGAGAAAAAAAGGTCAGTTAGGAATTTCAATATGAAATGACATCTTGGTTGAGACAAGAGAGAAGACACAGAGACAGATATTTAGAATCAAGTGCTTCTCAAAACTCTCACCTTCAAAACAAAAACAATCTTAAAGTACAGCTCAAAGACTTGAAGTATTAGAACCACATTAACAGCAAAAATGTTAAGTGCCGCACCACATAGCAAAGTGGTAACACACAGTTTGTTTACTAGGAGGCCACTATCAACCTCTGGGACAGGGCTTCCACCTGCTCTGGCTGCCCAGTACGCTCTGCCCCACCTCTCCACGGGCCTCCTTCCCCCTGAGGTCATGCTCTGCTCCCCGTTATTTTCCTGCTATAGCATTCATGCTCCAAGCTACACATCTACACATTCAAAGCCTTGTTGCACTCTTTTGTTGGTGATGGCAGCGCCTGAACGCAGCAAGCATTCACAGCTGCTGTTTGCTGTGGCCACCTCCCTGCTGGAAATAAATCTGCGTATACTCAGACTTTTTGTTTTTAATGATCGAGGTGTTTTTGCCTTTTCCTAAGCCCCAGGAGAAGTCCCATGTGGGGTCTTTCCAGTGCCACAGCACATGTGAACATGCCTATGGTAACCTCAGCAACTGGTAGCCTGGTTGGCACTTGGCATAGTAGTGAACTGCCTGTTCATACATTTTGGCAAAGCATCGACAATTGGAGTGGACTGAATCTTCCCTCCGAGACTGTTGTGCAGTTCACTGCCCTATTTATTGATAGGACAGGTTAAGAGGAAAAGAGGGAAGACCCCTGCTATGTGAGAAACATTTGGGCCTGGGAAAAATAAGGGAAAGGAGGGACCAGAAAAGGATGAAAGGGCCAGAGATTCCTGTGTAGATTACCACACAGAGGAAACTTTGGGTTGATTGAGCAGCTGCCTTCTTTGTCTGGGTGTCTACGCAGTCAGGAGATGAAGTGTGTGGGGAGAAATTTCTAGTTAATCCAGAAAAGGTGTCTTTGCCCATTGTCAAAAGGCCATTTACTGATGTACTGTGAAGGCAACTTCTCTAAGCAGGGGTGGGGATAACCAAGTTAGTAGATGACCAAACCTAGCCAGAATGGTAGATTTTTTCATGGATGAAAGGGCTGGGCAACACCTGCGTTTAACACTGATGGCAAGCTCTGACTGCTGGAGCAGCACTAGTGCTGGGCTACCAGGGTGGTCGGGATCAAGGCTCCAGGGGAAGAGGAAATAAACGGCACGCTGAGATCAGCGCAGTCTTTCCTGGGAGCTGGGAAAGACCATGCTCTTGTAGCCTAAACATTCAGAATGAGATTTTAGGCTGTTTTTTTCAAGCTGTTTAGACTCCTATCTTCAGACGTATCTGAGAAGGGCCACAGGACTGAACACATCTGATGTGAAACTGAGATGGCTGCTATTCCAGAACCTGTGGAGCTATTGCTGCTGCCCTGAAGTACTCTTTCATTTCAGCCAAGGCATCTGAATGGTGCTTATGACATTGCAGGAGTGTGGCATTCACCTTTCAGCACCTGCAGTGGGCTGCCTATCTCCCCCAGGGCAGTGCAGGCAAGCAGAGTGTGGAGAAAGATGAAGGCACCAGTTTTACCTCTTGGCAGAGAGTGGACTGTGCTTCTGTCTTCAGCATAGAAAGGTATGGGATATTCCTTACCATATATGCTATAACTGGGCTGTTGCATGTGCCTTTTCACAGGTAAGGCCTGCAGAAGAGGCAAAGGTCTTAGCAGGAGGGAGTAACAGTAGACAACACTGAAATGAACGGCTGTGTATAAGGAGGGAAGAAGGTGTGAGGGGGTTAGAGCCTCTGACAGTCATGAGCTTGCCTAAACACTTGAGCTGGACTGAAATACAAAAGAGGCTAAAAAAAAGGACTTGCCCGACAAAGTCCTGCTTATGGATTTTCAAGAGTTTTCAGTATTACCTGGAGGAAGAGGAAGGACACCCCTCACAAGTGAACTGCTGATTAATTAGACAAGACAAATGCCAGCCTTAGTGCTGTAATGAAGAGGGACATCTTCTAACACTTTGCCCGTACACTCGACACTTCCCATGGTTCTTCATGCTGACAGGCCACAGGCTTACTGTGTTTTTGCAGAGCAAACATCAATACAGATTATTACTTACCAAGACCTGTCAGGCACCAATACTAGATAAAACGTCCTCATTTCTGGCCTCAGTGAGAAACAAGCTTCTAAAAAATCATATCTTTTTGAATTTTTAAGAACAGATATATATTAAAGCTATATACACAGCTGGTAATTACAAACACAAAAAGGGAAAGTGTGAAAAACCTTAATGCTGACATAAGTAAAGGCAAAAATGAAGATTGTGACAATGGGAAGGAAATATTTAAGTACAGAGCAGAGGTGGCACGTGTGATTCTTGAATCCCGAAGCATATCACATGGCAAGGATATTGCAAATGATCTTACTACTCTATATATGATGGCAGATAAAGGAAATGTTCTAGAATGCAATGGAAGCTGTTGCCTGCAAAACAATGTGTTCACAGTGAGATACCTTTAGAATTTTTTCCTGAAACTTAAAAGACTAAAAGATAATACACTATTGTGAAAGATACAAGGTGCACTTCAAAAACAGCCTCTTCTTCTCATTGCCTATATCAGCTGACTTCCTGGAGTGCTCCATTTGTCTTTAAGTGTACTCTTAGAGAATCCTGTTGAAGACTTAAGAGCCCTCAGCACCATCTTCTCATCTTCTTACCCTGCTGCCTGTTTTAGGCATCTGCAGCAGAGTCACATGCTTGAACTAAAATGCCATCTCTCTGCTCCTCCTGCTTTGCAGGCTTTATTCTTCTCAGCGTTCAGATGCCTACTCGTTTCTCATGCAGTACATCACCTAGACTTTTGTGATTTAGAGAATCTAAAGTGTGGGGTTTTTTTTTTTTAATTCTACAATTATGTAATTCAACAAACAATACCTAGACTTTCGTGATTTAGAGAATCTAAAGTGTTGTTTTTTTTTTTTTAAATTCTACAATTATGTAATTCAACAAACAAATAGACCAAGATAGGAATTAAGATCATAAATGACGTGTAAAACATCATTAGCTGCAACTACCTAGTCCGAAACTCCTGGTGAGTGACCCCAAAGCTTGGAACATCATGCCATAACATTAAGCCACCCAGAAACAGTGGTGTGGCCAAGCACATGGATCAGCTGCCTGCTCTCTGATTTACATCCCACTGCTGTGCCCTTTTCTCTGTCTTTTCCATCTGTGGCATTGATGGTTTCTTCTCACTCCTTTCAGCCGCTTCTGGAACTTACTTATCTCTCTTCTCCTTTCCCTTCCTCATTGTTGCTGTGCGTAAGAGCTCACAAAGAACAGGGAAGGAAAAACAGTGAGATGGGAAGAAGAGGCAGAGACAGGTACCAAAATGATGAGTGGAAGAAAAGCACCTGGAACCTTCTGCCTTGGTGAAGTAACAGGACCAGAAGCAAGTTTAGGAAAAGGCTTCCTGGCCTCACTTCTATCACACTGCTTCAAGAGTGTCAGCCCTGCAGAAGAGAGCATAGCTACTCAGTTACCAGAGGCCCTATATTTTCACTATCTAATTAGAACATTATTTATTGCTCTGGTCTAAAAGGAACCATTACATTATCTAATCCCTGACCGAAGAAATATCCACAGGTGCTCAGGGCAAGGCTGGGCTGTATGAAGGTCAACTCAGTAAAAGGGCATGTCATTTTTTTCAGGCTTTGACTGTTACACTTACAGTACTGATTGGCTATTCATCTTAAAAGCAATTCATCTTTCTCATGCTTATTGATTAAAAAAATGGAGAGTACCAGACAGTGATGTTGTTATTGACCGTGGGAATTCTGTTGTGGTTGCCAAAAAGGCAAAATAAGTCACACCCGCCTACAGCAGTTTTGTCAGAAAGCCTAACTTGACTTCCATGTTTCCTTTCAAGATTTTGTTTTTCCATGATAACATGGAAGAAGAATTAGTGTGGCTGGCACAGCACAACCACAGCAGCTACAATCCCCTTGCTGTATTTCCAGGTGTGTATTCCTGTGAACTTACACTACCCTGAAGTAAATGGAATTGCCTGCTGTGTCAGAGATCTGTATCTCTAAGGAATGTTGCTTTTATTGGAAGAGCTGAGCCAAAAGAGCTCTCTCACGAATCTGAGAGTGGAGATTAGACTTGTTGCCTTTAGATTAAACCTCTCCTAATTAACCTTCCAATTAACCTCATATCACTCCTTTGAACAAGACCGTAAATACAAATGATACTAGATTCCCTTCTACCAAAGAACAGCTTTTGCTAGATGGAACTATGATATATGACCATAATCTACAGAGAATTATATTAGCAAGAGTTTTAAACCCTGCCATTAGTCACCAGGATGAACAGAGAAGGCACAGCTGCTACAACAAGCACAAAAAGCAAAGCATGACATTTTATCATCAAAGTTTTCTTTTGCAAAGCAGCAAATTCTGAGATGCAGGATCACTTGAAAATACTGCTTGCATTTGCCAGGTTTAAAGAAAGCTTGAGTTGAAATCTATGCCACTGAGAAATTAAGGAAACAAAACAAAACAAAACCTAACCAACCAAGTATCCGTAAGACAGGAATCAATGAATCTGCAACAACCAGGCAATTCTCCAAATGAAATCTTCCTCTCACTCATGTGAGGAGGAGCAGTTCTACTCCAGAGGATTTTTTACGTGATTCCTATTACGCAGAAATACCATCTTCTTCTATCTCCCTCCTCACCCAGAACAGCACCTATCCTTTTGCCTTCTCAAATACTGTTTTTTCATGTGTGAGAAGTTCTTTCAGTTAGAGACAATGTACTGCTGAATGAGTAGGTGGTGAGAACGGAAATTGTTTAAAAGCTGGAAAAAGCTCTGCAAGAAATTTCTGTTTATGAACTACAACTTGATCAGTACTAGTTTTCCTTTTCTCACTTCTTGGCTGTATATCAGTGCCTTTGTATTTGAAGGATTTCACTGTTACATACCTTGCTGAGCAACTTAGAAATCTTTCTTGTCTAACTGCCTTCCACTGGCCAACAGTGGTTGCCAGAGATACAAAAGAAACCAGGGTAGGTTTATTAGGCACTAACAAGACCATCCTCTGCTCAGCATACATACCCAACTACCAAAAAGTAGGTCCAGCTCCGCATTCTCCCTGATGGACAAACAGGACGTGGACATGGCAGCCTGGGACACCTACCCAAAGAAACCATAAAATAGCCAGTCATGCCTTCGTTGATAGTAAACTACTTCATCCTTTGAGAATTCATATTCCTCTGCTACAAGGCTTGATGGAAACACAGGAAGACCTTTCATGCCAGATTCATATTAAGGCAACACACCCTTCCTAATTTTACCGGCCAAACCAAGAGCACGTACCCCAGCTCCACCACTCTCATCTAAAACTCTTTCTCTGTTTCTGTTGACTGTATCTGTTCTTCAGGCTGCAGCAAGATGCAAGCCATGCTTCCTCAGCTCCCTTCTTGGAGATATCCCTGCTCTCTCAGGTACAAGTATCTCCTTGAGGCATCACCTTTTCCCTCCCACCACCTTACCAACTGTATTTATAGCCCTGCCTTAGGTTCCCATGGGCTGGGAAGTGTCCATTTCATTTAAATGCTACTAGCAAATATGTCTCCCATGTCTCACAGCAGCCTTTTCTCAAAAGATTATGGTTTGCGTTTGCTTTTTTTTAACATGTATGTGTATATACGCTTCACTCCTCTTCCAGGACTAACACTAGAAATGCCAAACTCTTACCAAGAGAAGACTGAAATGTTCAGCTTACTTTCTATAGCAAAAGGAACTAACAGTGCACATAAGTCTACAGAAGAATTTAAATATTACTCAAGCTCCAGGAAAAGGTAACAATTTTCAATTATCTCACTGATTTTTTGGGGCAACACCCTAGCTACAAGTAACCTCATTTCATTTTCCCACACAATAATTCAAAATGTATGAATGTTTTTTCTTTCTTTTCCCTAGCCTACAATTCAAGCCAGGAATGTTGTATTCTACAAAGCAGTGATGCTAGCATACATTACTGTGCTACCACAGTGTGATACAAAGAACGTATACATATATGTACATAGAAATAACCACCCTTAAACAGGCTCTGGGATTTCTGAATACTAGGATAAATCTGAGAATGACAAAGAAGAAAGAAAGAGGAATAAGAAAATACCTGTTTTACTATGAAATACGACCCTCCTTTTTTCTTTTCTCTTTGGTAGAAGAAAAGGTCTATACCCACAGCAGCCTCAAGTTCTCTGATAAATTGTGTCTCTGGACTGAATTCTGAACAATAGGGCTACATTTAACACAACATTATTAAAACTGTCATAACAGCTTGAAATTCAGATTTTTCAAAGAACATGTGTAGTTCACCTCACAAAAATAGCTATCATGGAGAGCTAAGACATTTGAGAAATGAAAGAATATCTACAGTTAAACAAGTTCCTTAGTCCTGTGCTCAGCACTAGAGCTGAATAAAACGCATACAGAAAAGTTGTTCTCCCATGGTAAGTGTCATGCAAGTAGTCACTGGGGACTCTCCTCATCTTCTGCGTCATCATCTATCAGCCATCACAGGAAACCATGCCCCATAAAAAACCCACGAGTGTGAATGCAGGTATTTCCGTATTTATAATTTTCAGGATAACATGTTTATTTAGCCTCTGATTTTCTATAAGCAAATTATATCTGTATTGCTGAACTTTCCAGACCAAGTTGTCTTACAGCATACAAAAGGTATGACCTTTTGTCCATCCATGCCTGCAGGCCTGTGTGTGTTGCTAATGGGCACAGCAATACACCTGTAAAAGAGGGCCTGTGTAAAAACCTGCTAAAACAGGAATTGAGATGGAATTCAAGGCCGTAACTTCAAAGCATGTCCATAAATATTTACATTTGCTCTTTCAGGTTCTGACAATTAAATAAAATGGACAGAGGTAAAACAAAGTCTGCATTTGTGTACTTTTAGAATATTTTAGTTCGCAGAAGAAAATGGACAGAGGTAAAACAAAGTTTGCATTTCTGTACTTTTAGAATATTTTAGTTCGCAGAATCAGAGCTTTGCAAGGAGCTCCAGAGATACCTGCTCATGATGCAAACACGCACCCTATCAGTCTAACACTTGGAGAGTTTCAAGCAAGAGGATTGAATGTTCTCTGAGAGCAGAATCAAATGCATCGCTTTCAGCCAAAGAAAAAAAAAAAAGACAGACCTCCATTATTTATAGTCAGAAGAAAAACTGAGCAATCATTTAAATGTATACATCTAATTAGTTAGCCCACTTACACGGGGTAATACTTTTGTCATTCATTAGAATTCAGTTCACCTGGGATATTTTGAAAATTCACAAAAAAAAATTCAGAGGGAAAAACAGGTTTTCAATGGGAAGGAGGTCCTTCAGGATGCCACTGTAATCAAGTTCAGAATTCTGTGTATCCTCAGACAAGAGATTAAGCCCTGGCTCTTGCTTCTCAGAATCACAGATTATGAAAAAAGGGTCTCCATTATTTAGCTCTGGCGTCTGCCCTTCTGAAACTCATGATGTACTTCCGTATGTAGACGAAAACTTGTATCCAAGCTCTGTAAGATTGTGCACAAGCTCACCTCCTGCCAGTATTTCAGCTGACTCTTTATCTCAATCTTGGAAGTCCTCTTACAAGGCTATCGTCTGTGTTAAATTCTCTCACTCTTCCTTACATGGACTATTTTTGCATTTCTTTGTAGGTTCTCTCTAATCTTAGCCTACCTTTTGAGCTGAAGGCTTCATCTCATTGCTTCTCAGGTGAAGGTACTATTTCTGCTTAACAGATAAATGATGACCCTAGATAGCTAGTTACCCAGACCACGTGAGAAAAGACCTTACTGTAAATGCAAAGCACTGCATGCAAATTTGGATTGGATTAAGGACTTCACAACTGAAACAGTTTTCATACATTTTATGCATTATTTTTATGGCTACTCATTATCTGGATTTAGTTTTGCTTAATATCATTAGAGAATAAGATCACTAAGACAGTACTGTTACAAATGGAACTCCTGTGCTCAAGACCAAACAGAAATGAAATAGCTCTTTTTTTTTCAAAGGATGACTGCAATATGTTTTGGAAATATATATAGCACAGCCAATGTGGTACTCAGGAGAAAAAGCAAACGAATTGGCCTCCATTTCAGACAAATAAGGAGAATTCTAACTGTTTTCTACACAAACAAAAGGGAAAAGAGAGAAGGTGGTCAGCATTTTCTGGGCTTTTCTTTCCACACTGCAATACTGGCCAGTCCTCAGGCCATTTAAGTCTTGACACTTCCCTTTAAACCATTTCATGGCTTCCTGCTAAATCAGCTGCTTCTGAAGTAGGATTTTCTGCAACACTAAATTACCACCAAAAAAGTTTTAAAAGACAGACGACCGCACTCCCCATTCCAATAAAACAAGTAATGCTCTAGTATCCAAAACTAAAATACAACAGAAATTTAATAGATAAGGAAGTATTGTGTGTTCTTATGAATTTTTGCAAGATCTGCTCACTTGTTGAGTTTAGGATACAAAGGAATACTTCATTGAATGAAATTTGAACTGACTTACAGTTTACCACCTTTGAACTCCTTTTAAGTTTTTTATCATTGACCCCCATGTTCTTCCATCCTGAGGCTCAAATCCATATTCATCTTGGAAAGCAACTACTGCGCTATTCCCAAGTGAATCAGGGTATTAACTCTGCTCATTCATAGCAATGCCTGCATCTCTGATCACAGTAAATAAAAGAACATTGGTCCAGGCTGGAATTAACTCCACCATACTGCCCGAGGCAGAACTGGGAAAATGGCATTTAAGTGTCTTTATTATTAACTACACTAACATCTACCAGTTGCAACCCCACTTGATACAATATGGCATTTTCATAGTGCGGGGAGAAAGAACTAAACCCAACATGTCTGCATCCCACCTCAGTGCTTTAACCCAAAGGCTACCTCCTCCCTCTGTCTTTGGTGAGCAGAATGCATTTACTCACCAAGCAGGTGGCTGCACACTAACAAAGTGGGAAGGAAAAGGCTCAGTTGTTTGGTCTGTGAGCTGGATCAGAAATAGGTCTCTCAACCTCTATTACCTTCCACAGCCTCCGGAGTCAAGTCAGGAGTCCCAGCAGTGAACAGGCACACAGATATCCACGAGCTTTCACATCCTGACGGCTCTAGACATTTCTCAGTTCTGTTTCACATCAGCACTTTCTGTGAGGAACTGTCTGAAGAGAGAAGAAGAAGAAGAAAAGAAATTACAAAAAAACCCCAGAGGTCGCTTGTGTAGAGAGAGAGCAAAGATGGTGGCCAGAGGACATGGAGGAGTGGATGTAAACTTAGCTTTATTACCTCACGTGTATACCGTTTTCATACAACATAAAGAAACTCAGCAATGTGTGAAACAGGCCAGGCTGAACCAGTACAGCCATGAATACACAAGCCAGGAGGAGAAGGACTTAAATAATGAAGGAAGGAAGATCCACAGTCCCTGCAGGCAACGTGATTGTCTAATACCAATGAAATATCTTGGAGGAGAAAAAGGGGAAGTTACTCTGTGTTATTAACTGCCACCATAGAAAATCACATCTTCCCAGTTTAAAATATGCTTCATTCTACGTTGGGTATAGATACAAACAGGTTGAGGAGGAAAACTAGCAAAAAATGCACGTTATAGACACGGATATATATATAACACGGACCAAAATATTTGGATCTACAGCACCCTACTACTTTACCTGTCTCCCCTCATCCCCTTCTCCTCCTCTGCCAAGCTTCATTACTACCAAATAACTACAGCAGGCTCACAAGTTTTTCTGTTTCATCTGTAAGCTTCTGGCACAGGGGTTTCGTTTTCCACTATTTTTGATCTTCCTACCATAATTTGGGCTAGTGGAAAACCAAAATCCAACAACAGGTTCTCAGCATGAGGGACCACCCAGGTCAGTACACTCAATAGCACTGTTAGGTGTTCCTTCGCCACCAGAAAGACAATAAAATAAGCAAAATCAAGTAATGAGAACATTTGAGGGAGAACCTGAAAAGAATATCCAGGGAATAAGTTTAGCTTCTTATTTCATGTAAATACACAACATAATATCACACACTCTCCCGTCCTCTTGCATTAATACTTTGCTATTATCGCTCTTGTGTCTTTATTTAATGCTTTGACACCACCATATTAAATACTCACTATGTACGGCTCTACTAGAGGCTGACAAAGACTGCTTGGAAAGAACCAACTCTGTCAACGTACAGACCTGAAGTTAAGAATAGTAGGAATGAGTCCAAGCTGTAGTCTTGCATGACTCCTGTCACCTAAGGGACTGGAACTTACTGCAAGTAAGCATTGACCGTAGTACTCCAAGGAAGATCTGTAACTTCTGCATCTCACTGTGGGCTGTGGCTTTTGGGGGTATACCCACAGCCAGAAGGAAGGGGACAGAATGGAACAGGGCCAGGCAGGGCTGTGTGCACCGTGCGGGTGCAGGCACCCCAATATGAGGATGGGGCTTAAGTTTCAGATGTGGGAAGCATCTACCACACAAACTGAAACCAAGAGGTTCTCTGGATACTCAGCCCATCTGAACACCAGGACATACACGGTATACCCAGCACTCCATGGATTTATTAATATTTCATCCCGATATGTATTTTTAATCAAAAGATCTAAAGTCCAGTAGAATTTCCAGTTTATATATTCCAGTCCTTAGATGCTTTCATTACTAAATAGTTTATAGGATACAGACCTTACAGAAAAAAAATCAAGATTTTCGTGATTTACATGGATTTCGAGGATGATGAAGTTTCTCAAAGATAAACTGTGTATCTTATAACTCAGTACCAAAATGCAAGTCACCATTTTAGAGAGACAGTTACAAGGGAAAAAGTTTCCATAAACAGGAGACTTGGTGACATTTTAATAATTCATATCAATTAGACCATCCCAGTGTTCCCCTCATCTCAAATTCAGACTGGAATCAAAAAGAAAAATGGAAAAGAACACAAAACATTTAGGGTCTCTGTGATTTCCAGATACTTTTAGAGGGATATTTCCCAGGCTGTCACCAGACAAAAGGCTTGACTTTCAAACCACCAACCTGCCTAAGGGAATCTGTACAGCTGATCATTTTGGAGAGAAAAGTCACAGCATCAGCTTGACACACCAACAGTGAAAACACAGTGAGCTCTTCCTAATGTATTTAAGTATTATTCACCCGTTGATCCAGACTGAGTACTTGACAACTTCATAACTCCAGTCTCCAGGACAATTACATCAAACAAATTAAAAGAGAATTCCACATGACTGCTGTATTATTCTTTTTTTAGAAAAAAAAGTATAAAAGGGCTACTCTATGCAGAAACAAATCAATTTAAGTTCTAGTATGGAAGGAGGAAAGGATTCCAAAGTGAAAATTTAAATCAGGAAGGCTGAATCATTGATAAAGATTAAGAAAGATTTTTGGTTTAGTGTTTTTTATTTATTTGTCTTCTTCTTTTATTCCCCTGTTTTTAACTAGGGTATCTGAAATAGGCTCAGGAGATCAATTTTTAAGGTAGTGTCCCTTGCCACATTGGGAATCAAGCTGCAAACTCTCTGATTTGGTAATTTTCTCTTTGTGACTATGAGACATTTAACAACAAACATCTACAGCAGATTAAAGTTGCTGGAAATTACTCTGGGAGAAAAAAATATTTAAAATTTCCTAAAGGTCCTTTTTAGATGTTTTCAAACCTTTCCTCTCTTAAACTACCAAATAAATACTTTAAATTAACTGAAAATTAACCGACAATTCTGGAACCTTCTGGTTAAGGGCTTTGGAAAAATGAAAATATACGATATGACTTTAAAGACCACAATGCCCCCCTTATCTTGTATAACAGGTGAGAGAGTCTCAGCAAACCTTCCGAAAGCTCTGCTCCCTGTTCGACTCCCTTGGAGCCGAACATTCAGTCTTTTTCACTAAAGGCAAAGGCTTTCATGCACTGTACTTGAAAATATGTACGTTTTGAAATCCCCAAAGGTAGATATTTAACACTACGTGACTTACTGTATTCAAACTACCTGGATTAAATATTTCAACAAATAATACTTATATTGAAAATTCAACTGGCCCATCGCAGCCTATGTACGCGTGACTAACCAACATACTAGTTGTTACTTTTTATCCTAGACCGAGTATGACAACTGTTTCCATTCTGCGTATCAATTTCTACTACATTTCTGGAAGATAATAATTCAGTTAAATTAAAAAAAGTTCATAGAACTGTGTGAACTTGGCTTCTGAAGTATTCTGCAACTTGATATATCAGGTTACTTAGTGCGTTTTTATTATGCTTGACAGTACTGGGCAGTGCACTGTAAAACATAATTCTTATGTAACAGTGATGCACTGCATACTGTGATGAAAGAAGTAAGGCATTTTTTGTAAAAAAAACCCAAAAAACCAAACAATGCCCTACAAGCTCTACCAAGTTGCATTAAGCTACTCAGGGGCTGGTAAGAGCTGCTGTGCAGCAGCTCTACAGTTAGTGGCCTGCAAGACCGATCCAAAACTGAGCCCAGAATAACCAATTCCAAATGCAACTGATACGGCAAAGCTGGCAGCAAAGTGCAAACAGACACTTGTGGGGCTGGACACCAGACTATGAACGGGACAAAAAGTTCCAAATTTGGGCTTTTGCAAATACATATGTGCTCAGCAGACAGAAATATGAACCACTCAAAAAACCTCTCTGAAACACACCATCAAATAATAAACAAGTCTTTACTTTCTAAGAAGGATTTGTCTTCTAATCGCTTCTTTGAAGACTGTCTGGACTGCCAGAAGCCAAGAGACCCCACCGGAGAGGCATCTCATTTAACCCACTACCGCTGTGCTACCAGTCTCCTACCTGGGAGCGCTGTGGCTGGGAAAGTCACTCTAGTAGTATTACCTACCATGTTAGTATTGAAGGAAAAAAGCAAATTCATTGCTTTTATTACAAAAACCAAAATGTTCTTCTTCCCTCAGTGATTTTGTCTTGAGGGACAAATGCTACCTGTAACCCTGAGTCTTCACAGCATGTTTTCTCTCAAAGAATAGATTAAGTTACTAACTACTGTTGAGTATATAAAAGGTATGTTTGTCTGGCATATGAAAGACAAAAATTTGAGTTCCTGCTCTTTCCCCTTCAATATTTCACATTCCAAGGATGTGCCCTACCAAGCGGGTCAGGGGCTATTTCTCTCATACTTGGGTTCTTCATTCTTAGAAACTGTTTCTAAGGGGTTTATTTTGTGTAAAGAAACAAATTATTCACAAATCTGATCAACATTGATTAAAAAATGAAGACAACTCATCAGACTTATTTACTTGACTCCAGACACCCAAAACTATTCCAATAAGACCCAGATTTTAAGTCACAAATCTGAGCATCAGTATCTGTTTTACTGACAATGTGCACAGCAGGCATTGCTCCTTTTGGTCTCTGCGGGCATTTACTGCCTCATCTCAGAGACAGA
The DNA here is from genome assembly GCF_000690535.1 of Cariama cristata. Taxonomy (NCBI): domain Eukaryota; kingdom Metazoa; phylum Chordata; class Aves; order Cariamiformes; family Cariamidae; genus Cariama; species Cariama cristata. Next base: position 18,856 of record NW_009613502.1, read on the forward strand.
CAGGCCCCGCTTTGCTACCTGTAGATTTCCAACGCCTTCATCTCAGCACATTTTCTTGTCTAGCTTTTCTACGTCATCTCCCTGGGAAGCACCTAGGTGAAACAAAGAGCTCGGCAGAACCACAGGGAATGCGTATTGTCTAAAACCAGAAACTCCCACATACTAGCTGGAGAACGTTTTCACAAAGTCACTACCTCTCTGTCTGCCCTCTCAGATCTTACCTTTAAAGGAGGCCAATAAAACACCTTCAGAAGCCTAGGAATTACAGCTGGATTAAAAAAATAAATCAATCACAGAATCAACAGTAATATGAGTTTTATAATACTACAAACTTTGTTCTCTAGACCCTAATAACACCTTTCTATTCCACATATACTAATTAGACAGACAACTCATCACCTCTTCTACTGTTAACAGTTTCTTTCTATTGCAAGAGCTAGCTATCTTTTTCCTACCAAATTTGTCTCAGTCAGCACTTGGCTTGAAGTTTGCTGCTGTTTTGTCTGATGAGGAGACAGCACGACCCTAAGCTCATCCACTTCTCCCAGATATAATCAGCTGGTCTAATAAAAGACACTCAGTATCTCTTCCTATGAATCTTGCATCTTTCAGATCTCTGGGCAAACACGATTACAAGCTCCCTTTCAATTGTTCCATACTGCAGCATACTTCTCTTTCAGTATCAAATGGAATTACTTTATTCAGTCTCTTTGGACCCTTGCTGCAATAATTTGGATGAAAAGTCCACAAAGTTCATTAGCAAATGGTCATATGTAGTACCTAAATTGTATTTTCTACATTTACCTTACTTGCTGAGCAATGTCTCAGTGTCTAGATAATACATACAACATATGTAAAAGTCACCACAGCAATAGCATGCTGGAAAGCTGCTCTGATGTAGGTGGCTTATGATTACATTTTATACACCTTTCCTGAATACAGATTTTTTTCAAAGGCTGCTTGTAAAATCCAGAAAGTATGAAATAAGGTTTACTCCATGCAGGAGCCCTTTGGCCTGGGAAGAAATTTCTGTCCCTAAGATTGGTGTCCTATTTTCACATGCAATATCTTTTTCCTATCTATGTGGTGTAGTGACTGCTTTTTATGCAAAGATTTGTGATAAAAAAATCTAAACCCAGTCATGCTGGGAATGAACAACTGACAAACATGGAATGCAAAAGTGTTACTTCAAAGATAGGAGAAGGCTTTTTGAAACCATTTGAATGAGCTATCAGTCATCTTGTTCAGATGCAAACAGGATACCTGTGTTACTCCTCTGGAGTCCAGTTCATGTTCTTTCCAGGTTCTTCAAATCTTATTTTTGACATTTTTTCTGACACATGTCAGGGTGTGGGGGACTGATCAGCTGCATACAGCACAGTACTGCTATGAATAGAGGAAATGCTCATCTGTCTGCACTCGTTCCAGCAGATAAATTCCATCAAACTCAAGAATTCAGAATCACCTTTATCACTTCTTGGGAGCATTTCAGCATCGTCTGAAATTTATCCATCTACTGATACTTCCTTATATCCTTAAGATGAACCAGAGCACCGAAGGCTATGTACAGCATCCGACCTGCCGGCGACTAACACGGAAATGTTTACTGTAACTGCACAGACAGAACTCCTGACTTCTGCATTGAAGAGTTTCCCTCTGACCTCTGGAGTGACAGATGCCCACACTTACCTCTCAGAGAAGCAACAGACCATTAATGGGAAAATCTCACACTCACTACAAGTTGTTTTCTATGGAGACGATTTAGCCCTGCCAACACTTTTCTGCTGTTGCTTTGGCATCCCTCCTTGTTCACTACCTCTTCATTCTGTAACTTTTAGCACAGTCTTAGATAGCACCAGATACCTAAAAGTAGGTACTGAAGTACTACTAAATGAGCCAAGGGTGGATGAATAGTTCTTGCCAGGATCCTAGCACAGCACGATGCAAAAAACAGAGAAGGAACTTGCCAGAGAAGAGCCACTTGAGCAAACTGTCTGCACACTCTTTGAGGAAGGCTTCAATTTAGGCCTGGAAAAACTACTTAGCCATTTACTGTGGGGGACTGGGGCAGTTCTGCAGCGGGAACATTAGGCTCACCTCCTTTCTCTGCATCTGTTGAGCAAGCAGTGCAGTAATTTCATTCTGCATACCTCTCTAGAGGAGTTGCTCTAGATGGAGTGGTTACTAAAGTCCACCAAATGCTAAGCTTAATTATCAACTGGTTATCATTACCATCAGATAAAGCGGCATGTGATCAACTTAGGGTGTCATGCACAGGGTATGCTACCTACCAATATTCAGTGGAATAATTCATGTCAACACTGGAACAAGTACTGGGGGAGCTACAGCCAGTCTCTTGTTCCTGTCTTTCTGCTTTATGTTGAAGAAGAAAGTACGTACCCTCCTCTTTGCCAACAATGCCATGTTTTTACCTGCTCACCAGTATCAAACATGGTTTCATATTACATTGGTGATTAAATTGGCATTTACACACAAGGAGAAAAAGCAGCCAAAAAGAGTCTCATAGCATTACCTCTTTTCAAGAAATTTTACAAATAAGAAAATATTAAAAATTTGTTCTGTCTAGAAGCAGAAAATAAACAAAAGGTGTTATAGTCTGAAAATCAAGCCAAAACACCTCAGCAGTTGGCTATAACTAACTAAAAAAGAAAGGAGGGGAAAAAAACCCCAAACCAACCCCTAAAATGAGGTACTTAGTATGACAGATCAGGACTAGCAAGATCTTCAAAACATATGAATACGGGCATGAAAGAGACCAGATGTTGGTAGCATCATAACATGAGTTTTATGAGCTAGAACATTATCTGTAGAGTTCTCCAGAGAACACCTGTAATCTATACATATTTTTGCCAAATAAATTCTGTTATTTAGGATTCCCTTCTCTTTTAATATGTGACATGGATGTAAGTCATCTAAACATGAATGCAGTCAAAGATCCTTTTAGTATACTTTACAGCAGTTCAGACTGTAATGGAAAGCCTGGGTTATGCATCTAATTTTTAGCTGTACTGGATACATGATTGCCTTCTTGAGTGGCAATCACAAATTATTATCAAAGGGCAATATAAATGGCATTCAGATTTCAATGACTGAGCTCATTACGACATTTAGAGCACTTACTGCTTATTGTGAGTTTTGCTGATTGCTGCTTATCCACAGATTACAAATATTGCAGAGTACCTTAGACAACCAGAGCCTTTTTCTTCCAATTCTACTTATCTCAGCTGACACTTTGCTTTGTAGGTAGTTTTGCCATAGTCAGCAGTCACCAAGAGAAAACTGGAAATCAGCTTGAGTTCAGTGTGACACCAACTGCCCACCACACACAGAAGTTGAGGTCAATTGACATGAAAGGAGATGCTGAAATGCTACAGAGTTCTTGAAGGACTGAAACTCCAAGTTGTCCCATTTTGTCCCAACTGGAATCCAGTAAGCCATCTCAAACCTTCTCACTGCAAGAGAAGTATCAGGAAGAATTCAACTGAAGTGCATTTCCTTGTAGGAACAGAAGAGGGAAGGGCTGGAGCTAAGGCCTTGCTGCAGGGCTGTAGTTCTATTCCAGGGCAATTCTGAAAATGTTGATACTTTCCATTTCAGAGTAGCAATTAAACCTTCTAAATATCATCTTAAAGATGCAGAATTATGAAGAAATTATTTTTTTCAGACTAAAACCTAACCTGTTAATATCTTTCCATTTAGAGATTCAAAAAGTGACCCTACAGGTGAGTGAGGTGCTTGTGGGCTGGCATTGCGGAAAGCCACAATCAAATCCCTCCTTGCTGATTAAGCATCACTTCCAAGTCAAGTCAAACGCTGTGGTGTCCCAGGAATGGATCTGTTCCACAGGGCTGGTTTTATTTAAGTCCCTGGCAATGCTGGTTTGTACCAGCTCTGTACAGTGCTCTGTGTGTGTCTGAGAAAGGGGCGAACACCCTGGGTGAGGCAAGACAGGTTTGGTCAGGCCTTGGACCTGCGGTGAGTAGGAGGAGTTCCCAGGTGTGCAGAAGTCAGCCACCACTCACACACTGGGACTTCTCATGACAGTGTCATAAACTACTTCATGTATCATTTGCCAGAATTTTTTTCTGTAACAGGCAAAATATCTGTAAAATATTCACTTCACTTCCCTGATCTGTTAGCAGCGTTTCCTACCAGCTTAATCAATGATAAAAGTGCTCTGAATAGTCTGTATTGTTTGCATGTGTTCTGCTCACTCCAGCTTTAATTTGATTTCCCTGCGCTGCCATTGAGAAAACATTTCTTAGTGTTAGCTAACACCTCTCTGTGATAAATTTTGAAAACACACAGTAATATAGGAATCAAACATTTGAAACCTTACTTTGTATTTCATGTAACAGCTGGACTAAAACCAGCCTCAAGAATTCATCAATCCATACCCGGCTCTCAACCAGGATCCTCTATACTTATCTCTCAGACAGTTAGAGTTTTAAAGAGCTTCAGAGATGAAGTTTTCAAAATGTCCACAGGAGAGCTATTACAGTACTTCTCTGTCCTTCTATATCTATCCCAAGTCTTCCCTGCTTAAAAGTCACATCCACAAAAATGGAGGAAAACTTGTTCACTTCTTTCTTCTGTCTTCCATATAACTTCATTAAGTGCATATTAACACTAAAACAATGTCCTTTTCTTCAGTGATATTTTTAATCTACTAGTGTCAAAACAGTTTGCAAAGCAGATGCCAGTCCTTATCCAGATTTCACAGAGAAACATGGAGAAGCTGAGGAAGCCGAGGCCAGAGCCAGGATCCCAGCCCAGGGCCTTCTGTGCTACGGTCATGTTTCAGCCCCCATCATCTCTCCATCATGCTAGAAGTAATCAAAATCTACCAACCAGAATTCAAGTTTAGATCATGCACCAAAATTATGTAACTTTCTTGGTAGATTTTTCCCTAGCTTAGTAGCTAAGGGAATGTATTAGTGTTGTCTAAGAAAAGCAAACATAAAACTTTTGCCTCAGGCATTACAAAGTATCTTGGACTGAAGATAAAGCCAACTACACACTGGAAAAAAGTTGGGAGTGTTGAATTGCCTTACAAACATCACAGTGTCTGTCTCCTAAGTTGTGACCTAATGTTCAAGACCACAGGGGAGGTAAGAAAGTTATAGTTTCTTTTTTTTAGCCCTACTTGGTGTGTATGTGGGCTTCAGATCATGTTACATGGAGTAGCCACACAGATAGGTAATCTCCCAAAGTTTTTTTCTTTTTTTACCTTCACCAGCTGCTGTACACCCACTGTCCCAGAAGGTAATACTGTTTCTCATCAACGGCTTTGATTTTCTCCAGCTCGACCTTCTAACTATTGCCTTTGTCCACTAGAGTCACAGTTCTTTTCTACAGCCTTTAATACCCATGCAGATCACGAGGCTTATTAGCAAGCTACGCCGTAAACTCCTTTTTTGATAGACAGTCAGTGCTCCTTCTCCCACTTGCAGACATCTTCTGCCGTCCTGTAGTCCTTGCTGAGAACTGCTCTCCAGTTCACCGCACTGTGTTACGATCTGTCTGGTTTATTCCTAGATCCACTTCACGGCCCTCAACTGTATCAAACCGCAATCCTTACAGCATGGGGCAGGGGGGAGAAATATAGCTGTTCATTCAGGTCCGTGAGCATCACACATTTTCTGCATGGGAAGCTTTTGCCTTTCCACCAGTGCTCCTCAGCAGCTCCAGGGAACTGCTGCAATAGCAATTCTCAATGTGGGCCAATGTCTTCTCCACAGACAGAGCAACACTCTACTGCCAAAAGAACAACGCACAAAATCTCTGATAACAGCTCTTGCAGAGATGTCCCCATCCCAAGACACCAGCTATACGGAAGAAATACATTGCTGTATTTTGCCTGTGAATGGGAAACCTGTCTGTATATTTTAACCATCCAGCTGCTACTTGAAGATATGGGGAAATATTCAAAGACAAGTTCAGCAATTAACTGCCCCGGATAGCTTGCACCATCCTTTCTTTCTTCTGGAATCTCGTTGCATTTGTTTGCCAGAGTGAACCAGGTGGTCTGTGTTTTAAGGTTTTCCCGAAGGTATTGGTAGTCACAGGGAAAGCCTGATTAAAAACTGCTCCTACCATGTTGCCTGCTCCTTTGTCACATGATGCAATGATTTACATTAATAACAGTAGAGTGCAGAGAAGACCTGCTGAGCCTTTAATAAACTTCCTTTTTCCAATCACTTAAAATGTTCTTTAAAGTTGCAACTGAAGTAATACAAAGCCTGCATAACAGTATACTTGACATTTATGATCTTGGCAATAAATCTGATTTTCGGTTTTACAATGTCTGCTTTTGATTAATTGTAAAAAGTCTACTACAAATACTTCTACAGAAACAGTGGAACGGTTAAGAAACTACATTCTGCATGGTAATACCTTAAATTATAATGGAGTAAATGCCTTAAACCATGCACATTAAATTCAAAGTACTACAAAAAGCCAAATGATCGCAAGTTCAACTTTCATTACTATTCTTATTAGGGAATAATTGTGAGGCACCCTGAATTTCTACTAGCCTTGGGGTCTAATAATGTAGTGCATAATGCTGTACAGGTTTTAAGTTAAAACCTCCACTGTTCAAATGTAAGCAACGTTTGTAATGCATCTTAAAAACACTCATTTTTTACAGTACAGCATGATTAAGTTAGAATAAGAAGAGATTGTAATCTAGACTTGAAAGTCTAAGGAAAAAAACCTACTATTATTATTATTTTTTAGCACGACGCAAGTAGAACCCACGAAATGTAATTATGCCAGAATGCTGCAGCAGAAAAGACCTGGCAGTGAGCTGTGTGGGGTGCATTTTTATCACGTCAGGAAACGGCCTAACCTGCTACTCATGGGTCCTTTTCTGGGAGGGTGCCAAAGCTGAAAGGTAATAGAACTATAATGAACAGCTCCAAATTAAATTATGCTGTTGTAATGTGGCATTATTTGGCATAAATGATTTCATTGCAATTAAGAAAACAGATACACAGCCCACAGCAGGTGGTTGGTGATGTACTAGCACCAGATAAGTTGGCCTGTCGGCACAAAAAACGGCAAGAGAAAAGATTCTGCATACAGAAGCAGGTCTGCTATCCAGTACAATAAACATAAAGCTGCATTATTGAAGGAGTAACTGATATTGCAGAGAATTAAAATAGCTACCGTATCAATGTTTCTGAAGCATTTGTCTGACTCAGTGCAGAGGCCAAACCAGACCTGGGCAGTGTTCAAATCGCATTAGTACCTCACCAAATAGGTGTGAAATGATGGGTGTGCCATCATTCATTATCTGCCCAAGAGTTCACTGTTCTCCTAATTACTGCGTGCAGCTAAAATCAGCATTTTTAGAAGCTCATTTTGCGTGGGATTCTGCCACTTGTAGACAGTCCTATCACACTCAACAGTTGAAATAAATCAGACTTTATAACAGTTTTTAAGGAAGAGCAACTAAAAGTCATGCTCCCAACACTTCCATTCTCTCTTACAGTTTTTGGTTTCAATTGTAACTAATTTTTAACACATGAAAAAGTCACTTTTGTTGATATGTCTTTGCCCTAATTGCTTGTGAATTTGTAACCTGTTAAAATCAGGTATTATCAACATGAGACAGATAAAGTGCTGAACAAGAGAAGAATCAGGTAATTGCTCATTACAGTTGAATATAAAATAAATAAAGCAGGCATCTTCCACAAGTTCACTAGGCCTGACTATTTCATCCCTTCATGAACGCACAATGCCGATGCACTTCACAGCTCTGCAACTGAAAGCTCTATACAAACAGGGAGCTCCATTTACACAAACACACGCTCTGTTCCCTCACTCCGACGGCTGTGTGAACAGGTAACGGCACAGCACAAGGCAGTACGCAAGAGCTCATGGAGAGCAAGTCCTCAAGATGATACAAAAATCTATACAGCCATAGGGGACAACTTGTTAGCATGCACCAAAAGGCATGCAAACAGATACGGATGAACATATATGTCAAAGGAGTCCATGCAATGCAAATTCTCCATGAATATGGAAAAGGGTATTTTTAAATTCATATAGATGGACTCAAAGTGTTTACGGTGACTCAAGACAACGCTGAAAACGTGCCCAAGCCTTCAGAAGTTTTCATGCTCTATACTTCCCTTAGAGATGGTGAACAATATGAGTCGCTTATTTTTTTAACATTGCCACTCTTCACTGAGATACATTGCTCTGCTCCTCACGTAACACAAAATTAGACTTACCTTCTTTTCCTCCTCTTCATCCTGTTTCTACAGGCACAACACTTACCATCAACTCTCCATAAACTCTCTTCATTTTAGTCCGTCTAATAACTCATCTCCTATCTCAAACCAGAAGTAAGCAGCCTCCAGGTAGATGTTTTTCCAGAACCGCGCATAAGAGATCTTCCCAGTATCCCCCTCCAGAGCCTGCTATCAGCTGCCATTTGAGACCGGTTAGGGGAACCCTGGCCTTGCCCAGTTTGCAATTCCTATGTCTTGGGAAGAACTCATTGGAGAGCAATAACATAAACACCTGATAAGCATCAGGGATTTACATCAGTTGAAGTTCTGAAAACGGTGGCTTACGTTTATTGCTCAAAACTAACACAGTACAGCTCTTGAGGAATGTTTATTCACAAAGTATTTCAAAAAGAAACTAACAATTGAGATCTTGATAGTGTTTTATCCCACTGCTACCACCAGACACCACTTTCACCATTAATGCCAGAAAAACAAGAATACCTAATAGTACAAGAGATGACAAGATCAGTTAAAATAGCCTAAGACTGGATCTTAATGAGAAAAACTCATTAGAAAAAGCCAAAGAAGCTATTAAACTAAAGAACAGAATCACAAAAGAGTTGCAAGCTTCATACTCTACGGTTTCCCAACTCTTAGGTAAAATAAATCATAAATGTATTTTCATCTATCAAGTGTTGGTGTGCTGAAGCTGGTTCTCACTCCTCCTGCTGTCTTGGTCCTGCCTCTTCTCAGACCTTCTGTTTGAAACTCCCAAGAGCAAGGCTGCAATAATTTTTTCTAAACCTCTTCACACTCTTGTACCGTGACAGCTCCAGCGTTTGGGGACACCATGTGCATCACAAATGCAGCTACAGACCCCTGAGGGCAGGAGGCAGAAACTTCTCTAAGAAAAGCTCCTGACTGTGGGAACATAACCTTGGACAAAATAAAAAAATGCAGTTTTAACCATGCCAGCTTCAGATAAGACTGTGAAAGCTGCTTGTCAAGGACCCAGGAAAGAGATTTGGTCTTCAGCCTGTCTCCCGGGGAGCATACCTTTCTGAATGCTGTGCTTTGGCTTTCCATGTCAGACAAGCGAAGACTTTCAGTACTCCTACTTTACAACTGCCTCCTGACTTCAGCACCACAGGTCACACTGCTGCAGTTCAGAGTTTCTTACAAGAGCACCGAGCCACGGGAAAACTGCGGAAATTTGTAGTGGCACAGAACAGCCTTTTTAAAAAGCCAGGAGCACCGCATCTAGAGACACAGGCTCATAGGATAATTCAGGTTGGAAGGGACCTGAGGAGGTCTCCAGTCCAATCTCCTGCACAAGGCACGGCCAGCTCTGGGGCCAGACCAGGCTGCTCAGAGTTTTATCCACTCGACTCCTGAGAACCCTCAAGGCTGTAAAACCCCTGCACCCCCTCAGTTTGTTGTCATTCATAATGATGATGAGAATGCACTCCCTCAGCTCCTCCAGGTCACTGATACAAATGCTAAACAGAGTGAGTCGAAGCGCAGACCTCCCACAGTACTCTACCTGTCACTGGCACTCGTCAAGTTAAAACACTAGGTTAGAACAGGAGAGAAAAGCCCCAAGCAGACAGAAGTACTGGCAGCATAATTCGCTGACAGTGTCCTAGGACTGTGGCTTTGCCTCCTCTGCCTTGACACATCAAGCCAGCTCACCTACATCTTTTTTTGCTTCAGGATCCAATCAAGCTATATTCACCTTGGCCAGTACTCAGCAAAAGTCTATAATAATTAGCTGTCAAGTCTTTCACTGCTCCTCCACAGCAATCTTATCCACATACAGCAGTCCATGACAGATCATGCCTAACCCTCTATTTCCTCCAACAAAGAACAGAATAATCTTTTCAAAGTTAATGAAAAGGCATCACGTATATGTTACATACATACATACATATACATTACTTTTATATGTAGGTTTCATTAAAACACATCATTTTTTTGTCTTCTCTGCAATACAGAATCATGCAACAGGTAGTTCAGTAATGAGAATCCCACCAATATGACTAGAGAGAATTTTAAAAAATGAGTATCGTGCTCTTTAAAGTTCCATATTCCCTCCCAATGCACTCAGATATTCTTCCAGCAGCAGTGCTGGCCATCACTGGTCCATGTTAAAACTAATCTTAAAAAAGAGGGATTATTTCTGGTTGTCCCCAGGTCCTGCGTCTGGTTCCTCGGGTTGCCCTGCAAACAGCTGTTCTGGTGCGCTTTCAGGAGTGGCTCTGGGGACAGGAGCGCAAAACCAGAAGAGCTTCCCCAGTTGTCACTGGTGTCTGTGGGAACTGAAACACATGTGGGATCATGGCTTAGTTTATGACAAGAACGATTACATGGATAAATTCTATAACAGAAAGCAATAACAACTTTGCAAAAGCAGCAATAACCTCCTCTAATAATGATAATGTAAATATTTCTTTTATTCAGTCTGCATTCTAACCCCAAAGCAAGTTTTAGGGAATAATATCAAAATTACATATATATATATATAAAAAAAAGACCATGACCGGTCCCTGAAAGAGAAAGTAACGACCAGATAAGTCTGAGCATCCTTCACCTATGCTCTGTGGTTGCTGGCTGGTTAACCAGCGCAAGGAATTTCAGAACCCTGCTGGGTGAGGAAATTAAGATACAGAGGAAAGAGGGAGATAAATTTTGCTGCATTTTAAAACCACCTTCTCCAGACACAGAGAAACCAACAGCCTCGATATGGGAGAAAAGCTTGATTAGTGACAGAGTTTTAAGGGCTTCCATCACTTCTGTTAGGGCATTACTGAAGTTAAGTATTTCTCTGCTCCGATTTACTTTCCCCTGATTTTTTACTCTGTCTTTTCACTTATTTATGTCCCTAAGAAAGATGAGCCAGGGGACTGCACGGCACAGAATGAGACAACCAGCCTGGTACTGCATGCATGTATTACAGAGGTTGCTGACACTCTTTTCCTAGTGCCATTAGCCACTTGCAATTATCCAATGAGCAGGATCTCATGTATTTCCAGCTTAGTTTGAACTGAGCACCTTCTGCTCGTTGTTCCTATTGCTAAGCTCTAGGATTAGAGGACCTATGTGTTTCCTTGTGACAGTGGACTCTTCATGTAACGCTGCAGATCCTGTAACCAGTGGTCTGACTTGTCAAGTCCCCTTAGGTCTGTGTCATGTTCCATTCCAGCCCAACAAGTCACCCTCAGCAACTCAAAAATCACCTGGCCTTTTGGGTTAGCTCTTGGAGGGTCTACAGAACAATCAAAGTAATGCTACAAGCTCTGCAAAGGAGCGTCCAAACAGAATGGTCGGTAAACCCTGAATATTTTTGGTGCTTTTGGTAAGGTAACAATAACCTCCTCATTTTGCCCTCTGTGATACCCTCACTGTACTTGCTATCTTGCAGAAATGACAGTCAACTTCCCAGTGAGTCAGGAGGGTACTAGAGAAACACCTTAAGAGCAAGTGGTTTTTAGAGACTTCTCAGGTTGTCTTTTATAAGGTGATTCATCTACATTCATTTCACCCTTAAGTGGTATCAATTTGAGGCACCAGAGGTCTGTGGTTACATCCTTGATATTTGCTGGTACAGTGAGACCTCTGTGACACCCCTAAATTCACCAGCAAATGTCAGTAGTATTAAAGCGGTAAAACATGAACATCAGCGATTTCTTGACAATGTAGGTGCCTCTCATCCAGCTACTGTGCTTGTATATCCTCAGGTTCGTAATTCCTGATGCTTATCCAGCTTCAGACTCCATGTATTTAAGATTCTGCAATGATTACAGTTACTAAAGCAAGAGAATAAGCAAACACACTCCTTCCCTTTACTATAAGCCAACTGACTTTTGCTGCTGCCTTTGCAATGTTCCTGGCATATGCTTCATAAATAGCCACCGTCAACAGAAAGAGCAGCTTGCTGGATGGAAAGCTGGCCTGATCTCAAAAGCACTGTCACATCCCAACTTCCTCTCCTCAGAAAGTGTTATTTATTAAGAAAGCTTACACTTGAGGAGGAAGAAGCATTTTACAGTGTTGCTTTCTCAAGCTCAAGAAAATCAGTTTGTCCAAGTTTCCAGAATGTTTGCATCTCTCCATCTGCTGCAGCTAGTGCTGGCGTCACCAAATACTGACAGCAGGGACCTGCCAATTGCTGTGACTTGCTATTTTTTGTTTTTGTAAAAAACAAACCGTGAGAACACATTGTTTTTCAAAATGATGTCACAACATTAAAAAAAAGTTGGCTGGCAGAGTGGTCTTTCTCATTCCCTTCGCAAAAATATCTTTCTTCTTAAAGAAAACAGCAAAGAGAATGAAAAAACACCCTTTGTTGGTTGCTCAAAGCACCTGGGTGTATTGCCTTGGGCCCTGCAGAATTGTTAATCCTGAAACCCCTCACTGGAGCCAGCTGTGACTCCTTCTGCACCCACCTGCACCACCGGTGGGGATGGGATGTGGATCTGCCACCTCCCTCTCTCCTTGGTGCAGAGCCACCCAGGACTCCAGTAACATCCAGCTCAAGGGCAGACAACGTTATGCCTGAGAGGGAAAGCCCTCAGAGTTCGGGTAAATCAAACAGGAATTACGTTATCTGCTTGAAAGGTGCAATTCATGCCACTCCCCACCTAACCTTGGGTCTGGTTCTGGAGCCTTTGCACCATACGACCTCTTCAGATGAACTGCTTTACTAAAGCCCTTGGAGTTATCGATGTAAAATCATTTGCTCGATGCAGGTTACAGAAGCTGGGGCACTGGGGCCGTTCACCTGAACAGTCAAGACAAAACCCAGTGCTGCTCCCGGCTACGCTGCAGCCTCTCTCCTGATCCTAGTCAACCTTTGCCCTGCATGACTGCAGTTTACTTCATTATCTCAGTATTTTTCCTCATTCGTATTCACTGTCTCTTCCCTCTCCTTCGTTACTGACCGTTTTCCTTCTCTCTGATCTTATCAGAGACCACAACAGTGACAAACCCCGTCCTACACGAGGACGGGAACCTGCTTTCCAGAAACCGTCTGTAGTGACGTGTGCTGGGTAGAACATGACAGCCATTGCTTCCTTCGGTAGGACCTAAGCTCACTGCCATCAGAGTCTCCTCTTTTTGACTACCTGCTGGGTTAACTCGGATCCACATCTTTACTGTACGCTGCTACTGCATGTGAAGGAGCAGCAGTGACTGCCTGTGCATCATTTCAAAAAATAGTTACATATCCATTAGAAGAATACGATCCACTCTCAACCATTTACATGAGAAAAATTACATGAAATAAACTCTAAATGTGGTAAGAAGTGAAAGTACTTTCAGCTATTCCAAGCACTACAGTAAAGTTAAACTGATGTTTTCAAAAAATATACTCTATCCTAACCAGCAAAATTACTCTACTTTTTGTCTTCATTGAAAACAATCTGAACAGCAACCTAATTTGAGATTGGATAGATGCGCTGTCACACACTGGATGTGCATACACAAGGCCGTCTCTCATCAAATGTCAATCGTACTTTTCATTTTGGGGATAAAAACAAGTTACCGTGTTTAAAAAGTGAAAAGTGGTTTTTTTCTGGCAACAATATGCAGTAGCGAGGTGTCTAAATAGCTAGTTTAAAAAAAATTTCTAAGGAGGTCTGGTTGCAGGTTCAAGGTTTTGGAACCTTTTGCTCTTAACAGCGATGAGATGTAACAGCTATTGAGTGAGACTAAGGGAGCAGTACCCTCTTCTGCGATGTCTGATAAGATGAACTGAGAAGGAGGAATCACAGGAAATCCCACATAAGCATGCAATCTCCATGCTGACAGCGTCTGCCATTTAAATCCCGAGAACCCGGTGACTAAGGCAATGCTGCCTTGCACAAGAGATGCTGGAGCAAAAACGGCAGTAATATGTCATGCTGGAAACCCAGCGTCTGGTTTGTCAGCAAAAAAAAATATACCCCAAAGTAGAAAAGGGGTGAAGTTCAACGGTTCCACTTTTCATCCGTGAACGTCCCTCCTTTGTGTTCTGCCCTGATAAGAGCCGGCAGGGCAGAGCAGAGATACCGTACAGCAGCCTGCCTTGCAACCCACTTGTCTTCCCTACGCCCTGACACCGCCTTGCTCAGCAGGACCTCAGGCTGAGCCACAGTCCAGAGGCAATGCTGTGATACTCGCGCGAGGACTGAAGGAGAGTTGTGCCATTAACTGCTTAAAGGCAAATACAACAGGCACACACAAAAACTACATTACAAATTCTGGCCGATTTAAGTGATACATAAAGCCTGGCTGCGGCAGGGATCATCTTTTTGTTATGTGCTGTAAAATACCTCGCTCACAAAAGCCCAGCAAGAACTCAAGGTGCAACACAAAAAAGAACACCGCTGAATATATTAAACAGTGAGTTGAAGCCTGTTTTGAGTAAATAAATGGAGAAGATAAATGAATGTTAATGCGTGCACAATTTAACTGAGGCATCACAAATAAGAAGGAGAACAATTTTTAACTTGACAAAAAGGGAGGGAGAGAGACACTTTTCCAGAGCTCAGAATTTTGTATTACTACAGATACGCTCTTGGTAAAAGCAATTTCCCTTCTCTCTCCCACTGAGCCATATTTGTCCCTGTTGCTACTATACTGATTTCAACAGAGTATCATCAGGAAGAATCTAATAACAGCTAGTTTGTCATTATGCTTCCCTCAGTAACAAACCAAAGCATGCTGCGTTGCGAGTGAATGTGGTGAAACACTAAAAGACAGCAATTAGGAAAATGGTAAATACCACATCTCTTCCCATTCTAGGACTGGTAATTTCTAAATCCAGATGTTATGCTGGCTGATCACTGAGTAACTCAGTTCCTCTCTCAATTACTTACTCTAATATCCAAAGAGGTATTTTTTAAATGCTGGCTCCTCAAACCTGAATGAAGAAGTCAATATCTCAGACCCTACTTTGAATGCAGAGGACAGATAAACTTGACGGTTGAATGCTGTGGTCTTCAATGTTTCAAGTCATGTTAAGGAAGAAAAATGGTGATCAATTCTTGAAACTGTTCCAAACTTTGTAACCTCCCCAAAAAAAGTAAATATTTAATTTCTAAACAATCAGGTATTTAGAAAGCACTGAGAAACAGAAGAATTATGTAGTTGATTTGAACTAGATGGTAATACTAACAAAAGCAAAAAAGAAGAATTAACGGAAGGCAAAATGGTTTGAAAATCCACAGGAATATTACAGCTCTCTCCTTTGTTGCTCTCTGTGAAATAACTTAAACAACATCTGTTTACTATAATATTTAATGAGCACCGCAGAGCTAGGGTAATCCCAGCTCAGGTATTTGCACAAAGCACTTAATCTTGCTGTAGTTCTGGACTCTGATAGATCAGCCCAGAGCCTTGCAAATGTGGGCAGTCAGTCATGTGTGGCACTCGGTAGATCTCTTGGCTGCCTGGCTCCTGAAGGAGGTTTGCTGAGCTTTTGCAGAACGTGCTGTCACAGAAAATAAGCAGAGAGCAAAGGAAATGGGGGAAGACGCGGCTCTAAGGGGAGTTATGGAAACTAATGACTGGGCTGTAACATGGGAAAGGAACAGGACAGAAAACATTAAGTGAGCCAGAAGGGAAATTAAAGCCTTTCTGGGCTAATGTGAGTTATGAGGGGGCTCCTCGTGGCATAAGTAGACAATTTATCTTCCTGTAAGAAAAATAAAACAAACCTGGGAGAGTAAATCTAGCTAATTATGCAATGACTTTACAGACACTGCCTGAACAGAAAATACTTTTTCTATGGGTTGTTTCCTCTGCATTTTCTGCCTGTTGGCCCATGTGAGAACATTCAAAAATCTTCCCTTAGACTGCATTGTGTCAAAGTGAAAGAGAACAATTTGGTACCAAGATTATAATCTCAGTGAAAAAAGGAGATTTCCCGCTATGGTCCTAAAATCTCTTACTTCTCTACCATTCCTCAATTAATGGCTATGGCTGCAAGGGATTGTATCAGAGAAACTCTGCTTAGCAGTCCTAGTAATGCCACTACTGTCCAGTTTAATCTTTCAGTCATCAGCACCTAAGCAAGGAGTCTTGCCGTTGTCATGGAAGTCAATACCGTGTTGCACCTCCTCAGAGTGGCAGAGAAAATAACATTCCTCCGCAGGAGCTGAATGCTCTCACAAACAGTTATGCTGGACTGGTTTAGGGCTCACAGGAGCAAGGCAACTTTTTCCAGACACAGTTTGAGACTCCCATAGCCTGCGTTATATTTATCAACAAATATAACATCATTTGCTCTGTTTTATTATTTGGATACCAGCCTACCACGATCTGGGCCGACAACTGATTTCAAATAGTCTGCTAAATGAGGACTGGAGCAGGTTCACCACTTTCTTGACATTGGTTTGGTCTCTAGATGAGTAATCTCAACTGTAATCTGGATGAGTAATCTGGTAAAAATCTCTACAGACAATTGCTGGTCACTAAATTCAGAAACATAAATTTGAATAGAAATAAAGATATATACTTCACAGGTATAAAACATCAGAGAAGGGCCATGACAAAGGACACTCCTTCAGTTGCAAAATCGGACGAATGAGACAGAAAAGCCTGTGGGCTTTTTCCCAAGCAAAGATGAGTATGAGAACGGCTGGAGATGAATTAGTTTAGGATTGGAACTTGCTGACTGTGTAAGATGGTGTTAACATTTAAAAAAAAAAAAAAGTTACCTGGTGTGTAAAGTAAGAAAAGTCACATTTCGATCCTTGTAGAAAGTGGATGCAGAAAGTTCTGATGGGGGAGGATTGAAGTCAACAGGGTCACAAGGGTGTGAATCAGGACACCATTCAAATCAATGAACATGGGACTGCAGATAAGAAAAGCAGTCCTAGTCTTTAAGGGGAAAAATAGCTATATTAGAGCCTCAAACAATAGCCTGAGAGGTGAAAATGTAAGATGATCTTGTGCTACCACCACTCTGCATTAAGCGTTTTCTCTCTTTCCCCTTTTTTATCTGTGATCTGCACTATATCTATTTGATAATAAGTCAGAAATGTCATATAATTAAACTTCAAAGAGGCTAGTGTAATTGATGATCATTGAAAGCTGACTTTCCTATAATTTGCTAAAAGGAGTGAAGCTCCTTGTGTGCTTCTGGGGGCACCACTAGAGCAGAGATGTCCAATTACTAGGAAGTTCAGTTCAAGAGATGTCAACATATCAGCTCTAATAGCTATTTCATAAGGACAAAGATGTAATATGGACTGAAGGAGCTCTTCTAAACTCGTAAAATTTCATTCTGCCACTTTCCCCAATATTCAATACTAGCCCCTAAAGAAATCTATGAAAGATCTAATCCCAGCTGTAGCTTCAGCAGCATTCAACGTGGGTTAAATGATGCTTTAGCGAAAGCATTGCTGGTGTCAGGGTGAAAGAGCAGAAGAGTCTAAATGTTTTTTTCACATGAAATGTCTTGGCAAAAAAGTGTAAAGCAAGGAGGAAGAGGAGAAGAAGAAAAACTGGGATATTATTGTTATCACCACAGTTCATACAAGGAAAAGCAACTCTATTGACAATAAAGGTTCATGAATTTGTCACACTGAAGAAGCCCATCTCCCGTGCGGTTAAGACAACTGAGGAAAAAGAATGAGAGGTATCTTGGTGATGACCAGGCACCTGCTGTCTTACAGGCAATAAGTCTTTGGTGAAAAACTAGCTTTTGCACCATTTTCCTTTCTGACAGCTCTAAGAAAACTGATGGAGACTATTTCACCAAACTCTGACCTTACAACAGAAGGGCACCCAACAGTAGGTGGAACCCTGCACAATTTCCCACTTCTGGCGCTTTAACTCACCGGAGTCATCAATGTTTAGAGAACAGGTCCGAGAGCACACACATCAAATCCGAGGCTCCTTGTTGAACCCGCCCCCAAAAAGACTATGATGTGCTGGGCTACCTCCATCGCACAGAGCAAGTGAGAGCACAACTGTCCACAGAACTTCTACACAGAAGTCTACCAGCACCGTTTCTCTAGTTACTACCCCATTTTTTCCCTACTCTCTTGAAGAAGATACTGCGAGTCAGAAGGAAACTTTGTGTATATACAGGAAATGGTGTTAGATGATAGTTGCAGGGGAAACGAGATCTGTGCCTGTGCTATTTAGACTTATTGTGAAGACAAAGTACTCAAAGTAGAAAAAAACAAAGCTTGAGCTGCGAAGCACAGCGTGCATCTCATTAGTATTTGTCTCTGTGCCCTGGCACACAAGCTGAGCTTTTTTTAGCCACCACCACATTAAAGCTCAATTAAAGTAAGTGAAGGGCTTAGTGAGCTTCCTGAAGAGGTGAGCAGTCATCCAGGTTCTGAGATTCTCTCCCTTTCCTCTGGGCCTACTCCGAAGAGAAAGAAATCATTAAATGACACTTACACATTTATAGCTATCAACTCTGAGCGCTCTGCTATATGCAGAAACCCTGTACCAACCTTGCATTAAGATAAACAAAGATATGCTTCTATTAATTCTGCCTTGTTATAAGATTCCTAATTTAGGAGAATAGTATCTTTCTAGCACAGAACATACCCTTCATTAACATTTATCTGCCTTATTTTCGAGCTAGGACAACGCAATGAGGAGAATTTAAAATTGCGTATGGCACTGTCTTTGGCAGCATTGTCCAACGGTCGTCACTGGAATGAGACAGAAGATTGTGTAAGGTAGTAGCTGCTCCTTTTTCTTTTTTTTTTTTAATTTATTTTTGTGGATTTATGTTACAGTTTTATCCTTTTTCTAATAGGGAGATAATACGGTATATTTTAAAAGTATCCAGTGGCTACTCATACATTATTGAAAAGCCGGGTGTTAAAGATTAAAGGCAACAAGAGTTACCCAGAGAAGCTGATGTTAATTTCTCATTTCCCTCTCTCTCCATTCTCCTCTTCACTTAGCCCCTGCCACACATGCACACACACTTCGCCGCCGGCCACCCTATGTTTTCACACAGATCACTTAAAATAATCTTATTGTTTCTGTTTATTTCCTTGGCAATTCTCTGTTCACTAAAAGTTTATGCTTTTTTAATCTGTTTATTACACCCTTCCAGGTCTATTTCTTAATCCTCTTTTGTTCTTTTTATTTGTGATGATTTTAAACTGGGAAAGCTGCCTTCTTCCTTCCTGCGAGCTTTAAATGAGTTCTTTTATCATATGAGCAGCAACACATACTCCTGCATGCTGCACTCACCTTCTGAGGAGCCTTCCCTGACAAAGTGCTTCCTCCTGATCTCTCTTTTCAAGTCTTGCTTACAGAATACTAAAAACTTAAAAACAAGCTAATAGAAAGAACAGACAGTATTAAACCCCAACTTTTATATAGCATTCACGGGCACCAGAGAGGTGTACACATGCACTCATGCACAGTCTTAGACAGAGCAATTTCACAGTAAAGGTAAAAAATCTGCTCCAAGTTATTAGCCCAAGTGATGCTGCCCTGAGCAAGGTGTATGTACTGCTCCAGGGTCTCCTACTCTGCCGAGCCTCTCACTCACACGTGAAGCAATCCTCATGGAACATGACCATGGCCGCTCTCCTGTCCCACGGTCTTACTCCTCTACTTCGTGCTAGCCTCATGCGTTTGTCCTATTAAACTGCGAAAGCACATCAATAATGTTCATCAAGTAAAAACAAAAGTTCACATATAAGGCCGAGAGGATAAATGTTTTATCCTCACTTGGCAGATGTGAAAAATGGCTCTGCAAGCCCATGGAAATTTAGCCTTGTGTACCTAAGGAAATATAGTATCTTAATGACTTTTTATAATATAGATTTTCTTTATTTTACTGGTTCATGAATCGGGTACTGAAGTCTCACAGATACTACTCAAATTACATCAATCTTGTAATATTGCAGGTCTAAATGACTGCAGACAGCAATGAATACTGTTAAAGTAATTTCGGAGACAACCCAAATGACGCTATTACTTCTTCTCGAGATCAGGCTGCGTCGATATAACGTTTTTGTATGTGGAGTGTGCCAGATTTACAGGAGATGTGACCATACTGTTCTTGCTTTCCTTCTCAAGTTAATAAATACAACTGTGAAGAAATGGGGGTGGTTTCTTTCTGTGGTAAAATCCTGCCACACCAATGGCCAAAAATAATCGAGTGACATTATTCGGTCTCCTTTTCATCTCCAAAGAGATTCGCAATATTACAGAGGGAAACACAGCTTTAATTAGTCTGGTCACACAAAAGGAAAAATACATGATGGCTCTTGCAGATAAATCAAGGGAAAGATAAAAATCGTATCTCAGAGGGCAAATGGTCATTTTCTCCTGGATCTCAGACTATGTAAAATCCATTAACGCTACTTAAATACTGTAGGAGAATAGCTACATGCTTGTGGCTTAACACTGAGAGTATTTCTAAAATACACGTACTGATTTCTTGGTTTGGTGAACATCAGTTTGTATAAGCCAAATAGTTACTGAAGCAAACTTTAGGCTGCTATTTACTGAGAAGGACAATTAATCTTAAAATTTACCCTAATGTAGTAAACATCACATGGTTCCCAAATTATTAAAACATGCCTCAAGCACTAGGTATTTCTCTAACTCCAAGTTAGCTCGAGTGCTCAGTACTCTTACAGACCTTGTACCGCACCTGCCATTTTGCTCACTTGCCTCTCTTTTACCCATGCAGTGGTTCAGTGAAGCTAAACTTTACAAGTAGGTATTTCAGAATCCACCTCTCTGGAAGACACCTCTCAACCTCTTCTTCAGGACTTAGCATTTGAAACAGATACACCAGTGCTGCTTTTTAATGCAAATCCAAATTCCCCTACCTGGAATGTGATTACCCTGGGCTATCCTCACCGGGCAGAAACTCTTCAGCCTGAATTGTTACGGAGCAGATACAGATGGCTTTTGACAGAGAAGATCAGGACAAATTTGTTAAAATGGAAAGTAAAGCACGATTAATGATGGGATTCAAAATGTAAGACACATAGCCAGGGCAAGGGTACAGAAAGGCCCTGAAAAAGACAAAACCGTACCTGAACCACACTGTCGCAGTACTGCTGCAATGAGGGGAGAGAGCACAAAGTGCCCTCGCCTTCCACATAAGCAACTTTGCAGAATAGCTCCATCTCCAGAGTGCACTTGGCACGGTGCAAAGCTACATCTGCAGGATACATATCAACTTTCTCCTGGGGGTTAGGAGCACTGGAAGTGCAGCGTGTTTTGCTCACCAGCCTGTTAGCACACCTGCTTCGAGCAAGAGCAAAAGTTAGCAGAGGCAGGTAGCCAGCAGAAGAGCTCCTTGCTTTGCAGCTGCCCTGTGCTGGCAGGAGGCTTCCCACATCAGCGATATAGCTGGCTAGCATGCTGCACCGGTATTTTGCTCTAAGGGTTGCGTTTGTCCCTTAATTATGTTGCAGCGTTTAAGTCTGTGGAGACCTGAGCAATTAGATGTAAAACCATGACAGTTATAAAGCCCTGAAATATGATCGCACGATGCAACTGCAGGACTGACGGAACAGCCCCAGTTATAACTTTGCAAGTGACTGGTGCTTTGTGCCATGAAACTGTTCCTCAGCTGTACCGTAGCATCTGCCTAGAATGGTTTGAGCATACGGAAAACATTTTTAATCCAAACCAAAGTAACTTTGTCCATTACATAAATACATTTATAATAAGCGTGGTTCCACCAGGGCTCCCTCATATGGTTCCATCAAAACTACACTTTGGAAACAGAAGACTACAAAGGGAACCCATTGCACGGCCTACAAACGAACAGTAATAAAACAGCATTATTAAGGCAGTGAATCCAAGCCCTGAAAAAAATTAGGAAATCAGAGAATCATAGAATCGTTATGGTTGGAAGAGATCTCAAAGATCATCAAGTCCAATCATATACCTGATGCCACCATGCCCGCTAAATCCACTAACCCATGTCTCGAAGCACCACATCTAAACGTTTTTTGAACACCTCCAGGGACGATGACTCCACCACCTCCCTGGGGAGCCTGTTCCAATGCCTAACGACTCTTACAGTGAAGAAGTTCTTTCTAATGTCGAGCCTGAACCTCCCCTGGCGCAACTTGAGACCGTTTCCTCTCGTCCTATCGCTAGTTACCGGGGAGAAGAGACCAACCCCGACCTTGCTACACCCTCCTTTCAGGTCGTTGTAGAGGGCGATAAGGTCTCCCCTCAGCCTCCTCTTCTCCAGACTAAACAGCCCCAGCTCCCTCAGCCGCTCCTCGTAAGACTTTTTCTCCAGAATTCTGCTTGTTTGTGTGATGACAATTTGCCACTGCCTCCTGCCTATATGCAGCCCAGAAGAATCTTCATGATACGAATATTCACTTTGTCCTACAGGATCCCTCTGTCTCTCCGAACGGACAATGCTCCCTGAATAAGCAGCAATTCCATATTTTTGCCTTCTCGTAGAGATCCAGCATGCCACTCTGCCTTATTTACTGCGTGCTGCTCTGAAGACAGAATTATTCATTTTTTCAAAGGGTTTTCTCTGGCACTTCCAAGGTAGTATCTGAAAGCTTCTCAAACATTAATGACATCTGTTTGTACAACATGCCTATGAGATGATACGATGCCCAAGGAGGATGTTTCTTTCGGACTAGGCTGCAGTCAGCCTTTTAACAACCTTACCAGCTCCAGCCAGGAAACCGTGAGGTGTTCTCAACAAAGGGCTGAGAGTGTGACAGATAGACAAGACTAGAGTCTTCAGAGCTGGGAAAATGAGGGAGGAAGTGTCTGTACTAAGGCTGTGATAAGGAGGCTGTTTTTGTTTGAGACTTGCTTGAGTTTTGTGAAAAATTAACACTCAGCCAAAAGAAAGCAGAGTGTGAATCCTACCTTGAGCTGAGAAGCAATCCAGCTTGCTTTATAAACAGGCAGACAGGTTGTTACAGAGCACAGTCTCCTCATTTTTCACATGTTGAAACTGAGACACACTGAAATAAGGACAGATAGTAACCGCTGGTGTACTGTACCCAATTTGGCACCTAGGTCTTGATTTAGAGGAACACCTGCTGCGCCACAAACCATTATAATACTCAAATGGTTACATCAAGACAGTTAATTTTCAATTGTGAGAGTGTGGTGACTTTGCCAATCAGGCCCCAGAGGTTTGAGGCAGGCTCCAGGTGATCGGGGACAAGTGATTAGTGACCCTCTCTCAGATTTCTCCTCTCACTTACACCTCTGGCAAAGGCTGGAAACCCACTCCACGGGCACCATTCAACTGCCGTGAACATGAGACAGCCCTCTAGCAGGCACCCATCACCCACTACATCACCCCCAGGTCCCGCACCAGACAAGTGCAATGACACTGGCATTTTTAGCCACAAATGAGACGGGGTCCTGCCAAGCAGCAGCAGCAGCCATGCCTAAACATCGGGTACTAGCAACTGTTGTACTACAACTGCGGCCACTGTCACCATGGAAGTTTGTCCTACATTGTGTGCTACAATGGATTAACTGTCACCTTAGATTAGTATTAGTAAAACTAATGTTGAATTAGCTTTCCTTTCAACTAAATCAACACATTCGATAGAGATTTCTCCCTCCCATGTCCTGCCCATGAAAACCTTTCCTAACAATGAAATGTTTTTTAATCTGAGCTCACTGTCATCATTTTCCACAGCACAGTGATAAATAGCTTAGTTCGTGTCCATTCTTGTTAAAAATATAAATCTAGCATTGTTTCAGTAATTATGCAGACCTATTTATATCAACTAATTTATACAGGTCAGTAGTAGCAGAGCCACCCTTGACATCTCCCATGGGTGGAAGATCCCATTCCCTTGCTAAGACACAAACCACAAAAGCACCTCACCACTCTCCATGAACCTGCTAAAATACCCACCCTGTTACAAAGACCTCCCTGTTTTAAAGAAATAAAGGAAGATTTCAGCCACTGCTGCAGAACCGAAAGCCTCCCATCCTGAAACAGAGAAGTTTGATAGCCAACAGTACACTGAATTTGGGATCTGATTGGTTTAAACAGGATAGATTTAGGCTCTGCTTCCTTACACAAGTCAAAAGACTGAGTACACGCAGAAAGAAAGATATTAAAGGGAGAGAGGGAAGTTCACAGCGGTCACAGGATCCCCCGCTTTCCTCCATCTCTTGCAGGGACAAATCCAGTTTCACTCCTCCCAACAGCAACACACTCCTGCCTGGATTCCTGCTCTTTTCCCAGCGAGAGAGGGGAGGACTTCTCCCTGCTGTATGGGTAATCCAGCCAGTCTCATCATATATTCACATCGCTTGTCAGTGAAATTTGGGAAGTAGTTACTCAGTACAAGGACAGCATAGTTAATTAGAAGGTCATGTACTGTATAGTAAGGAGCAGATTTTTTGAAGGGAAGAGTGTGCTTATATCAGTGTTCAAATACCTGCCTTTCTGTAGTTGGAGGGTGCTTTTTTCTTAAAAAAAAAAAAAAAAAAAGAATGAGCTAAGACTGGTTACAAAAGCTGATGTATTCAATTCTTCTCACTCGGAGAAAACCAACTGCGATTTAACGGGTGAGTGACCGCTACTTAATTGACAAAATATTTTTTTATGTACAGGGTAAATTGTCAAGATGAATTTCATTGCAGGGATTGGATGAATGAAATAATTTAAAGTATTATAGGGTTTTCTTCCTTTTTAAAATTAAATTTTCCTTTGGGGTCAGTTTAATTTGCTTGTATTTCCTTAAATTCAGAGACCAGAGTACCTATATCATGCACTCTAGTCCTCGTAGTCTGGCAGGTTGCTGACTAGCAGATGTTTATGTATAGTATATATACATACACACACACTGTACGTATAGTGTGTATATAAAGTTATATATATGTATAGTGATAAATCTTGCATGGGACAAAAGATGAATAGTCATCATTTAGGGAAAAATCTGAAACTCAGGGAAGAAAACAAAATACAACAAAAAATAAACTTTGTTCCTGTAAAGAGTTTGTAAAAGCAGCTGAAGAACTTATTTGCATAACAATCTTGAAGTGACTGGCTGTAAGATTTACTCCGGATAAATAAGGACCAACCAAAGAGCCGCCGAGGCAGGTTTAAGCAAGACATCACTGTTAAACTGTCTTGTTAAACAAAATACCTGTTTTGAAAGCTTTCAGCTTCATTGACAAAAATACTGAGAAAAATCAAAGCCCACCCAGCTGGAATAATCAGCCGAGAGGACCCAGAGGAAACGGAAGCCAGACAGGCTAGATGAACAGATGCCTTGAAAAATTACATGTAGGAAATAGGTAAGTGAGGGTGAAAAGCAGTGCTGGCATCTGAGTTACAGGAACTCATCTGAACACCTTCATAAAAGCATTGCAAGCACGGTCGGTTCTATTAATGAAGCTTTTTAATGACAATCTCTACATTGTTTTTCTTCTCTCTGCGTGAAGGTCATTTTATCAAACAGTATAATTTGCAAACAGATCTTGCACGCAGATTTTCCTTTTGCTTTTCTTTCCCATCTTCTCATTTTGTGTATAGAAGTGTAACAGCTGGGTGACTCACTAAGTGGAAATGGATGAGAAGAGTGATCTTTGCTCCTCCAAAATGCAAAGTCGGAGTAGTCACTTAATTGCGTTGAAAGAGTAGTGCTGTTGTAGGCTAATCATCAGATAGCAGCTTGAGTTCCTTAAAAAATGCTTAACTTTACTTAAATACTAAACAATCAGGTCAGAATAGAAGCAAAGCAGCAACCCTCCCACCCCCAAATCCTCCAAAGGTTGGAGGTACCAGTGAAAAACGTAATATTCGCATTGAAACCCTTTCTGTTGCTTTTGGGGGGAATTTGGGAGAGATTAATAGAAGTAAAAGTAGGCCTATTTTTTTTTGTATTTTAAATGACATTGTTATCTATGCAGGTAACATGTTTAAAGAACTTTTTGTTCAAAAGAAAGCTATTAATCAAGAATTTTTTTCCTCCTGTGGGAAGACAAGAGAAATAAAAGGTTTATTATTTCATAGCCCCCAGACATCTGCAGAGGAATGCATACAGTGTTAAAAGTACCTGAGGCAGTTGGCTGTGTGCAGAGTTTCTTTATACAATATTAGGCCCAGCAGGATGAGAAATGGCTAATTGTCCAGGGCATATGACTTGCATTTTGATATATTTTTAAAAGGAGACACAGCAGCAAGGACATACCTTTTCATACTTGAAACGGTGGCATGAACTTGAACCTGAAGCATCTCAGATTCCCGGGCTTTTTGGGTACGTAATGCAGTAATGAGATGGTTATTATATGACAGGAATTATTGCTTAGGAGTTAAGTAAAAAGCAAGATTTTGTGCGGAATTTTTAAAAAATAAGAATGGATGAAGAACAGTTTCCAATTTTCTCTGGTGCATCAAAATATTTTGTTTTCTCTTGTAGAAGAGACTGTCTTTAGCTGTGGAATTATGAACAATCCCCCAGGAAGAAGCATTCAATTGAAGAGCTGAAATAGCCTTTCCACGCACGGTAATTCCCTCTTCGAGAGAGAATGCAGGACAGGGAGCGCTTTAGAAGAAACTTCTATTTACAAGTTCTAATAGATTTGTACACGATGATTTCTTTCATGAGACATCTCAACCACTTATAATGTATTCTTACATTTCCAAATATCAAGCAAACGAAGTGACAGATGCTGCAAAGCAGCCGAGGAGATAGCTCTCTCCCTGTGATGGAGTTATTATGTATTCCATTAGATAGTGCTGCTCAGCTGAGCTTTTGAAGGTGGAAGGTAAGATTAACCGAGGAGGAAAGGCTTCTTATTAATTAAAGCAACGCACTGCCAATTATAAGGGCGATCAAATATTGGTTCAGTCTTACCACTGCTTACTTTTAATAGGTATATTTGATAAAGATGACAGAACTGCCCAGCAGAGCAGAGGCTCTGCGCAAAGTCACCGCCTCGCTGCTCACCTCATTTAGGATCAGATTTGTGCAGACTGACAAGACAAAGACTTATGAGAAAAGCAGTTTGACAAGTGCAAAGAGACCGCGGTATTGAACCTGAAGAACAAAACTCTTCATTACTTGAACAGTGTCACAAGGCAGTTTATAAGCAGTATGCTTATTTATTGTAAATGCTGCAGCTAAGGTAATGATTTTTGTTTTAGTTGGAGTTCAGATTCTCACTTTCATCAGCATTATCTTGCCAAATACGTTCCCAAGCTTATTTTAATTTAGGATTTGACACTAGTGATTGCCTTTTTTTTGCCCTCAAAGGATGAATTAGTTCACAATAAAAGATGCCTATTAGGCAATTTATTATGCTAATGGCTTGCAGAAAAAAGCCAAATTACCTTGATGGTGGCTTATATTGAACAATAAAAAACCACACTCGTCGCAATTGTCAGTGAATGCATAGTTTAGCTGTAGTTAGCTGCAGGAAGTTTCCTCCTAATAGTGTCCACATTACAAACAGACACGCATTAGCAGTAACCGCATTCATAGTGAAACAATGCAGACAGATCTCACTCAGATTTGTAATTCTGTCTCGTTACCCTTCAGCAGTCATTTTTAGCTCAACTTGGAAGCAAAGCTTGTGTGATCACGGCATATGGTGCATGCGCTGGCATTTCCTACCTGATTATTTTAAAAATCTATCATCCGATTTTAACCAAAGTGAAAGGGAAGTAGAGACTCAAAAGACATTCAGGTTCGTACAAATCTTATGCAAATAGGGAGCCAGGTAGAAGAAAAAGCTGACATTAATGCTCCTTACTGATACAGAAGCTCGGTCTGACAATATGCATCCACAGGAAACAGAGTGTCCTGCACGGCTCCCAGAACCGCTACTTACTTCGAACTGCGAAACATTTCCTATCAGACGCTGTGTGCCTGGCCCCTTGCGCTGACCTCCCTCAGAACTGGGGACACACGCGTTTCAGGGCACGGGGCTATTAACCACCTGGAAAAGTAGGAGAGAGAGTTGCTGCAGTGTAATGTCTACACACCGTTAAGCTTACATAGGGATAAAGATATAGGTGGAGAGAAACATTTCCAATGCAACCTTGAAACGACAGATGGATTAACATTCCTAACTTCAGTAAAAGCAAGATTATACAAAAAATTTAGATGAGACTATCAAAATTATTCTTTCAAGTTGGATCAATAACAAGACTCAATCAGACACAGAAAAAGCTGTTCTGTGATAATGGCAGGAGATCAAATAATCAGTCTTAAGTGAGCAAGAAAATACAGAAATCAATGTAATTGGAGGAAAAAGAGAAAGTGGTCCTAACACTATTCCTGCACCAACTCTATCAAACATCCGAACAACCGAAATCAGAGGGAAGCAGCTCAAACATAAAGACTCTTCCAGATTCTCCAGCGCTAAGAAAAGCCACCAGCAGCATCAAGAGGCTACAGTGTAATGAGTTTTGACCACACCTACTTACAAAATGAAAACAAGTCCTTTTCAGCAGATGATTAGAGAGATTGCTACCAGTTAGAATAAAAGCAAATGCCACTTGAGAATCTGGTCAGCAACTTTTACTTCATACCTCTGAGTTAATGGCCCTGGCATCAACACTCTGCTTATTTTCAAGTGACTAATTACAACTCATTTCATCTTTGCACTTACGTAATCTGCACTGCTGAAACGATGCTTTTATATATTTAAATGGTATTCATTTCCCTGTTTGGGGGAAAAAAGGAATTTGGTCAAAGCCTGCATCTTCCTCCACTGGTTATTGTGCGCACACAGACCTTATCGCTGTGACATGGATAGGCAATGCCACCGCTCAAAAAGCAAGGACAACGATCTGGAGTTGGGTTAGTGCCAAAGGTTTGTGTTAGCACTGAAAGTTCAGCATCACTGTCATAACATCAAAAGAAGGAGCTGCAACTTACTGGTTCCGAACTAGCATACTATGAAAATGAGCATTTTCAGTGTCTTCTGTAGCAGGAAATATTTTCTCTGCTATAAAAACAACAGCTTTTGTAAATGATTAAACTCTCAAGCTTCTTTTCAGCATTTAACAAGCTGAAAAACAACACTGTTTACAGTGGTGGATGTACAGCACCATCACTTTTATCCTCCAACGTAGCGACAAAGATACAACATAAATGAAACACCATCTTCTTTTCCTCTAACAAAGTGCAGAGCAATGATACAAAGTATGCCATATGAAAAAAATCCATTATATAAATAGTTACCTAGGACCACTTTAAAGTTCAACATCAGCTTGTAGGAAGATCTAGCTATTTCCTTCATGGTTATCATTAGTAGAAAAGCTGAAAACACTTAGAAGAGCGGGTGCAGCATTAGAATGGAGGGATTTGGGGAAAGCTGTTCCAAAATGTAGCCTCTGAGTACAGCTAAGGCCTGGTTTGCATGGGGTAGGTACATTTTCCAACACAGCGTGTAAGTTAAGAGGGATGACATTTTTGCTGCCTGAACACGAGTACAAACCTTTTGACACCAACACAGCAGCGTTCACGTGGAAGGAACCTGCCCAGCCAGCACACGTACTCTATGTTAGCAAAGTACTCTTTGACCAGGTGAGGTATTTATACCTGGAGATTTTGCCATTATGGGCAAAATGCATCCAGTTTGGGTACACCCAAAGAACTATTTTCCAGTCTAGACAAGACCTCAGTTTTGACAAAGCTTCATTTTCTGCTTTATGATAAACCCCAGTAACCGACAACTTCTGGATTTCCCTAAATCCTACCCCATCCCCCCAGTTCAATACTTGATCCAGTTACTTGTGAAACGATGAGTAATTTCATTATTCACGGATACGTGCATATCATTCACATGAAAAACCACAACACAGGCTGAAACATATACTGCAAAGAAAAAAACCCACAAATGTTAAAAAAATTCAATCAAAACTCACAAAAATACTAAGAAGAAGCTGTGACTGAGACCACAGGCATGGACTGAAGCCCTCAGCTTCCTGCTCTCAATAGTGCATGACAGCAAGCACCTCATCTGAGCATGCCGTGCCTGGTTTCCTACCTCTAAACCAAACTCAACAGACACTAGCATGCCACCAGTGTACGTAGAGAGATTATTTTGAAACCGCCTTCCTTTTCCACTGGTTTCCACGGACAATTAGCATCTCCCTCTGCTAATGGTGCTCATTTTGGTAAGACAGGCAAGCTCTGTGAAAAACACAAGAAAGTTTAGGCAACTGTCATTTGTTTGTGTACAAAAAGCAGAGTGTGTAGGGTACGGAGGAAAAAGGCAGCAGTAAGTTTGACAGGCGAGGCTGGGAGAAAAGGCATTTGGCTGCGGCCGTTCCAGGCCCTGGCACACGCCTGTGAGGGGTGGAAAGCCTCTCTCACGCCTCCCTGCTCATCTGCATTTCTACGTGGCCTGGCACTCAGCTCTTCCTCATCTCGGGTGAGCTGCCTGCAGCCCCCAGCTCCTACCACTGCCTTACACCCCCTGTTCCCAGCAGCGGAGGAGGAGGAGGTTCTCCTTCCGTGCTGCGGTGATGCCAGCATGACTTTCCTTTTTTTTTAACAGTTCTCCAGTTACTATCACGGGTCAACACTTACCCAGAAAGAGGTGTTCAATTGTATATTTGTATGAATTTCACTCCTTTCCATAAGCAGATCTGTTCTGCCTTGCTCGAGCCATCTATAGATTAAAGATTCAGCCAAAACTACTCACTCAGACTTGCTCACTGTTGAATGGAAAGGGCAACTCAACTCACCTGACTTAGAACAATTTTAATGTGGGATGAATTGTTCTTTAAAAAAGTTACCCTTCCACTGTCTCGGGAGGCTGCCTACAGATTAATTTAAGACCACATGTTTAATGCAGGTGTTAAGGAATACAAAATGATTTTCTGGCCCTGTATTTATTGCCCTTTTGTGTCAGAGGTACAGCATATTTACTCTGAGGCAACTAGGGAAAAGATTATTCAATTAAATGTAAAAAATTGGGTTATTTAGAAAGTTACATTATGATGGCACATCATGGCAGCCACACAGTGCTACTGGGAACAATGGTCTTGAGTTTTGGCAAAGGAGTACTGAACCTGTGCTCAAATGTACACGTAAAGAAGAAGGGGCAGAAATACAATTACTATTCTGAATACAGCATCTGCTAAGAAAGTAAGAACACAAGAGCAGCTGTACTTAAGTGAGGCTATGGGCCATCTAACCCAGCATTTTCATGGAGACCTTAGGAGGTCTCTATATTTTAAGGAAACATATGCCTGTCTTGTCTGTCCATCTGTATTTCCTCTCAGATCTTGTTTCATTCTCCTTTCAAAGGACTGGACATTTGATTCAGGAACACCCATTAATAGTTTGATAAAGGTAGATCCATTTTAAGAAGTTCTAACTACATCTAAAAATAGTAATATGCCACATTGTTCTTTTAGTGTGTCAAGTACATGCGATGATGACGACTGATCAATTTGTATTTTTAATATAAAATAAGCCCTTTGTTTCACACATGCAGCCAGACCTTCTCAGGACAACATGCAGAGCAAGCACGCAAGCATTCTGGAGGTAAAAGACCTCAAAGACAGCCAAAATCCAAGCATTTAGCCTAAGTTTGTATCATGACAACAACTACTGATGGTTTGAATTCTTTGAATTTTCCTCTATAACTACTAGGACCAGGGAAAGACAGAGCTACCAACAGGAGACTTTGCAAAGTGTCCCCTTCAGTAGCACTGATCGGTGTGGCATGTATTGCCTCATGGCAGGACGCTGCCACAGCCCCCCATGGCTGCACTTCTCTTGGCATTTAATTCGGAGCAGTAGGCACCTGAATCAGAGAGGTCCGTCTGCTTAAAATGAAAGATGACATTTTCATGAAACCAAATAAACTCAGGAATGGCAGATGGTGTGTATGT
Source organism: Cariama cristata (assembly GCF_000690535.1). NCBI lineage: Eukaryota > Metazoa > Chordata > Aves > Cariamiformes > Cariamidae > Cariama > Cariama cristata. The sequence goes on from NW_009613502.1 coordinate 50,926, forward strand.
GCAGGGAAGGAGGTGGAGGAAGGAGAGTGTGGTTTAAAAAAAGTACCTGCCCCAAATACAGTGCAAACTACAATCAAATTACAAGTATCGGTAAAGTGAAGGGAAAAGAAGGGAAGGAAATAATCCTCTGACAGAGATATAGGGAGAAGGCTGGAGTGTAATCAGTGTGATTAGGGCGTAACTCTGGATCCAGCAAGCAAAAAAGAATCAGATAGCCAGGTAAAATGGAGTAACTAGGGATGATGCACTTTGTGGTTCATATCCATCAGAGAAAACGTGCATGAGCTGTGCTCTCCAGAGTATCTCCATGCAGATTTGCAGTGATGCCTTCAGCAGGCCAAGTTACAGTCGATAAGGCCAGAGGCAGAAGTCACCGGACGACACAGCCTTGCGAAAGCCTACCTCAGACCGGTCGTCTTCCTCTCTCTCTATTTAAATACCCACGCACATTTACGCAGACAAAACCCATTGACTGTCATAATGTCCAGGCTATACTCGAAAATATTGACACTGTTCAAAGATCCTAGTAGTTAAGTTGATTTTTTTTTTCCGAAAGATGTTATATAACCACAGCAAATCCATCAGTGTCTTGGAGATCACCATAGAAACAGGCTGACAACTCTCAGCGCAGGAGGAAGAAGCCCTGATCTCAGTTTGGAAAAGATGCTGATGTGACTGGCCAAACACACAGACCTCCCTCCCTCTTTTCCAGCATCACAGACTCCTGGTGCTCGCTTGCTCTCAGCCTTTTGACTGCAGGACTGGATAGAGGGTTTCCTACTCCAGAGTCATACATAAGACACTGAATTATTTTCCATCAAAGAGAAGAAGACATTGAGGCTCTATTCCAAATTAAAGATCACAAACCAGAAATAGCTAACTTGATATTTCTGTAAGGAAAACCTGCTTTAACTATCTGAATTGCAAAAGAGTGGGATCCCTGCGCCCTTAAGGTGCAGTCACTGCTGCCGTTACCCCTTTTTTGGTGTTGCCTGGTATGTCTCCCCAGTGACATGGGCCACAAGAATAGAGAGAAATCCCACAACCTCCAAGGCCTGAGGCTGGAGGAGGAAAAAAGTGGTAAAAGAAAAGCTTAATATTATTCAAGGGAACATGTACTTACTAGGGACTTCTTACAGCCCCTCCATTTCCTTATTTTTGGTGTTGAACTAGAAAAGTTGCCATGGGCTTTATGCTTTGCTGAAGTATCTTCCTGGACAAGTACCCACTTTTCAGTGGCCTTCACATCATGTGAAGCAGGAAATGTGTGTTTCCGCATAATTCTTCAAATTAATACATAACAAATGAATTGATTAATAATTCATAAATACTAATTGTACTTGAATGGAGAAGTATCCAACCATTGAACTGTTTGTTGACCTGAAAATATATTCCTCAGCTTAAAGTATTTCTCTAAATTTTGATTTGATGACAGCAAATCTTTTAATCACTCACTCAATTCTATGATTTCAATTTAAAACCATTCCAATCCTTCAAAAAGAATTGACATTTAGTCAAACAAAATGATGAATTTCTTTGCACTGCAGTAAACGCTTATATGCTGAGTTTATCTCAAGCTTAAAGATTTCTTCGCCAAAGCTTGTCCCAGAGTGAATTCAGTTTAAATACGTATTTACACAGTAAATATGGCTCAGTACAATTTAAACTCTAGTGAAATACACAAAAATATTAATGGGTGGTAATAAATGCTAAAATGCAGTAAATTTCATTTTGTTCCATGTTTCACTGTGCGGTCACAAGCTCAGTTTAATTATATTTCACACCGCTATCCTTGAAATGTTTATTTTCTGCACATTTAGCTCCGCAGTCCCAAATTTAAGCACGTTTTAGAATAGTTACTAATCCGTGATGTGAACTATAGCAGAAGTCCCAGAATTCTTCAACTTTTGTTTCACGTCATTCTATTATAAACTATGATTACGCTTATTGTGCTTAATGATATATTAATGTTATAATGCAAACACAGTGGTACATTTTACTTAAATATTTTGCTATGTTTGATTTCTTTTAGTGAATTAAAGTCATTACGACAGGCGTGCAGAGGCCTAGGGTTGAACAACCTAGTTTCTGTGGAAACATGTACTTAAGCTATGGCTTTAGCTGGAGAAACCTTTGGGGAAATCACAACACAAGCAGATAACTTTCAGTATTTATATAATAATTCATTACTACAAAATAAGAACTCTGGTTCTTTCTCAGTTAAGCTGTACTGTGTCCAGTTTTCCCAGGCAGAAATGCTCCTATTTCTCTCTGAAAGGAAGGTCACTGCTCAGTGACCCACTGAGTCACTAGACTTACCCACTCAGTACGTCACTAGTTGTTCACCATCCCTTTATTCAGTTGAATGTTTTAGTCTGTTAGCACCTGGAATTTTGAGAAGAGGGACCAGGTGATTAGGTGGGGAATCCGGTAAGAGTTTGAATGCTGGTATGGAATGTGGGGTGGTGTGATTACAAATGTGGAGATTTAGGGTTAGCACACACTTGCTTTGCCAAGTGCAAGGTAATTTCTCCAAGCCTCACACAGCCTGGTATCAGAACATCTTTCTGAGCTTATTGATTGACTGAAAGAGTAACCAAGTGTACCATTCACCTAGGTCAGACATTTTGGGTTCACTTCAGTGTTAGGGTTTACTGATCACATATCACACTGATATGTGATACCGAGTCAAGGTGAACTTTGCTGATGAATTCGCTGCTCATTATTGCTAAGAACTCTGGAAATATGAAGCAAGCTGAAGTAGAGAAAAATCATCTCCCCATATGAACCATTCCTACATACAGCCATGCTGAATAACAGCTAATACTATTGGTTCTTCATTTCATACTGTAAGGATTATTTAGAAGTCAACAGTATACTAAACCCAGGTATAGCCTCCTGGACCTCTGAGCAAGCCTGTATAGGGCTCCACACTGCGTGTGGAAGAGCAAACAAGTACAAAATCCAGAGCTGCGGGTCTACAGACATGGTGGGGTAGGAAGGGGTTATTTCTGAAAGCCACTTGATCTTCACCCATTTCAAACCTCAGCAAGCCCAAAGTTCAGCAGTATAGAACCATCAGGTTTAATAATTGAACATACATATTTCACTGCTGAAAGAAGTATCCCTTAAGAAGGTGCAAAAGTTAATCTATACTGCAGTAACTTACAACACTTATGAGAACAGCAACAGTAAAATCCCAACAGGCAGATAAATCTTACTGGAGCAAAAGCCCAACCTCCATAAACACATTCAGGAAGATTATTTTACTTTTTGCCTTTAGATATTTTTAATGTGAAACAAAATAAAACATATGGGTGGTTCTGGCATAGATGAAGAACAGGTAATATGTTTGACAGATCCTTTTGGATCCTTTCTCAAGTGCTCTGTACCTCTTCCTTTCTGTGTGACCAAGAAAGTGCATCTGATAATAAAATGCAAATACCCTCTTGTTATATAATGAAACGCACCCATGCGCATCTAGTTCGTCACTGGGGCACCTTTTGTGTCCCACGACATGACCAGATGCCACAGGAGACTTAGGCAGTTTTGCCCAATGAAGAGCAATCCTTCTGTCACAGGTACAAAACTGTCCTTAACGGTATGGTTGCATTCACAACCAGCAAGGAACAACTGCATTTTCGATGGGACAAAACACTGGCAATCACGTGACACAGGAAAACTTGCAGCTTCTTTGAGAAACAATCTCCTTTTTGGAGGACGTAGAGATGTGGAAAAAACGGTGAGAACAGGAAAAAAGGGGGAAATAGTTCCGTGGTAATGACAACTTGTGTTATGTTTCCTATGCAGAGAGATGGAAAAAAGTGTTTGCTGATACCTGTGGCAAGCAACTTACAGCCTACTACATTCAACTGAATTCTCTATATGTCTTAATGGACATGACTAAGATTATTATTACTGGCCATAAAAATCACACTAGTCTTATCTTAAGAACAGCAATAATAGTCAGTTATAATGTTCAGCTCTTACCCTATCTGGCTGTGAATTTCACAAGTTGACTGTAGGTACTCTAATGAAATACTTCTTCAATTTATCTTACTTTACCTGCCATCAATTACACTGAATGATGACTGATTCTTCTAATAGTTGGGTTTTTTTTTTTTCCTCTTTTTCTTCTTTCATTCCATTTAAGACAAGACTTGCAAGGAGTGCTCACAAGCAATTCAAAATATAACATTAGCCTTGCTGCCCTCTGGATCTTTTCAGAATTATTTCTGTATTTTTTTAATGTGGAATTCACGTTCCAAACAAAGGCTCTGGACTGTCACTGACAATGAAATCTTAACTTTCTCTGTACTGCTTTCCATTTCCCTAACGAACTGAAGATCTAATTTTTGCTTTTTCCTACTGTTGACATATTCTGGAGAGATTTTTACTTTGCTAGTTTACCAGTGACTATGAGAATTTCTTTTTCTCAGAGGAATGGGAAAGTTTAAAGCTCAGCAGCATGAGAGGTTTGGATTGTTTTTGCCAGTGCACATTACCTTTAAATTTATGCAAGCTGAATCTCATATGCCAAGTTTTTTAAATTAATCTAGAGTCTCTCACACTCCCCTATGGCTTTCACAAACTGAAAAGTTTATGGGCCAAACTGTTGAAAAATGCCTCTGGATTTGTTTTCTGCTTTGGCACATGCAAAAAGCATCTGCAGATACCAACCATTTTGTTTCATAATCAGCGTGCCCAGCTTCCTTTGTGTGTGATAACCGTGAGAAGCCACAGACTTTTAACTGAGCCAAGGAGCTTAAACACTGGCAAGTTATAGTCCACCCTCAAACATGTCATCACTCTCCAAAGCAGAAGTATCCCACATAGTTCAGGAAGGTATAACAACATTGAAGCAGCTTTTTCATTGACATTACCAGGTTGCCTCACTTCCTCTGTTTGAAGGAATTCTTTTTGGGAAGCTTTTGTTTTCTTCAGTCTTAATGGATACATCCATACCGCTCAATAAGAGGGCTAAAGAGTGAACGCAAGACCATAGACCTTGACTACGTAACTGATTGATCTGTCCCTGTCCCTACTCTGGGCTGTTCCAACCACCTCTCCACAATGCCTGGGCTAATTCAGGCGTTACTTTACTTACAGATCACTCCCAAAGATGGTATGGGCAGAAATGCGTGAGGTTTAGGTCCTTCTGCCCAGCACAGTCCTCCAATATGATCTGCACACCCTAAAAGTCCTGCAAGTCTTCAGGTCACACCACAGGGCAGGCAGCAAGTGCCCTTGGCATCGTGCCCTAGGAATGCCCTGGCAGACTGCAACCTATATCTTGCAGTGCTACAGATGCTGAACTGAAACACATAAAATAATATTACCTTGGAACCACACGGGGAGAGTCAGGGTGAAATTCTGTGCAGCGTGGATGTGGACAGTTTGCTCTAGAGGCTGCTTCCCCTACAGAGCATAAACGCAAACCAGTTCATGCCTGAAAGCCCCTGGTCCAGGAATCGGTCCCTCAGCTGTTCAAATTTGCTACAGTTCGTATCTGCACAGGAACTTTGCTTTTTAAAGTTAAAAAAGACTGCTGTTTGATAAAACCTTCTTTGAAAAAAAATTGTCTTCCTATGATAAAGAAATGATCCAAATAATTCCTTCAGAAATCCCTTTAAGACTGAAACTAGAATTTGACAGTGACTCAAGAGACTCTATGTTGACATTTATGAAAATGTTGAGCATTTATCTCTCGACACATTTCAGGGATATAAGCATTCTCCTAAACAAAGGTAAAAATCTATTATTTGTATACATTTGTGTCTTTTTATATATGGGAAAGTTGCAGCTCTCTTTCAATTGGAGTGTTACAATTTCTAGATTAGAATAAAAAAAATATTTACGTGATTCAAAACATCATGAAAGTCAAGAAGCGTTGCCAGTTTCAGATGAAGATTCAGGGTGAATATTATTTTCTCCAATACGTTCACCAAAGCATGTAATTTACACTGCTCACTCTCCATCATTAAGTCCAGCAATTGCATTAGCCTCCTTGCCACCTTCTTGAGGAAATGCTCCTAGTATGGTCCAGCCTCTCAAACAATTGAGGACTACAAAATATAAGGAATGATGAAGGGCAGCAGTGAAAGGGTTATCTTTTCCCAAGTTACGCATGCAAAGAAGGTGATTTTCTGCACAATGAAGCCTTGCAATCAGTTGTTTATAGTCAGACATAAAACCTGAATAAAAGACAGTCGTGGTTATGGTTTTCTCTCATACACTATGGATTTCTGATTCTTTTTCTTTCACTAGTTTTTTGTAATGCTGTTTACAGTTCACATCAGAAAACTGTGGTGGTGTCAGTGTTGACTTGCTCGGCATTTTACTCTAAGTGTACCCGTTTTTCTGTCCAATTTGGATTCTGAAATTGAGTTCAGAAAGAACGGTACTAGGTGAGCCAGGCCAGCTGTGTTGCTTGACATTCATTGCTGATGCATTGCAACTCCCCAAGACCTTCCCCTGTAACAAGTCTCAGCCCCTCACGACACCTCTCTACAAGATTTTGCTTCACCTGTGCATTTGCTGTCACCTCTGTTGCTTTTGATGATGTAGATAATTTCTTAAATCTAACAGTGAATTTGTAATTTGAAGAATGCAAGAATAACACTCTGCAGGGTAGGATGTGCATAGGGTTTTTACGCAAATATCTGTAAATGTTTAAGCCAAAATACTCGGACATTTTAGGTTACCGTTTTTTCACTTAATGAATAGTCTCCGCTGGACTATTTAGAAATCACCTACAAGCACCTCTGTTTACAGAGTAAATTAATTAATACAGTTAATACAGCAGCACAGGGGTGAAACTTTTTTTATCTGCTCCAAACACACACACGAGTCTGCTGGTATCAAACGGTGTGACATGGTTGAAAACCAAGGTGAGTTTGTTGACAAAGTAGCTAAGGTTCATGAACCTTTCAGATGAACCTCCAGCAAATTTTCAGTAAACATGGGTTGATATAGTATTTCCCTTTAAGCAATGTGAAAACAGGCCACTTTGAATCCCTTCAAACTACAACTATGTGAATACATGATTTTTAAAGTTCACCTGTAGTTAAGAATATTCCAAGGTAACATAAAAAAGAAACACATTAGAAAGAGCAGATTAGCCAATCCTCCCCCTTCCCACCCCAAGCCCTCTTTTATTTCAAATCTGTGCATTTTAATAACAGTAATAAAAATTTGGAATGAAAAGGCCTGATGAACATGAAAACTTCAACGCCCTCCATAGGACTAATGACATCCAGGTCATGAACAAACCCCTGGTTCCAATGCCCTCTTAAGGCTGTGGAGCAAGGATTTAAACACTGATCTGCTTCCCAGACAAGTGCCCTGACTCCCTGGCTACAGTTTACACTGGAGAAGGACTCTCAATTTGTCTTGTCAAAGTTGCTCCAAGATTAAGTTCGGATAAACAGGTGAGGTAATGACTGCACAGTATGACAGTCAGCACACCCAATTAGGAGACTGATATCTTGATTACAGCTCCTATTCCCCTCACTAATCCTTTACAGAAACTTAGAGCAATTGGTAAACAAAGAAAGAAATAAAATAACAACACTAGGGGAATTCGTACTGAGTATTTATAGCTCGGTCTGATACATCTAACAAAATTAGAGAAAATTGTATGGATCACTGATTCATTCAGGGCTTTATTCCATGTACGAAACACCAAAACAATGCAAGACACTAGGAACTTGTTAATAGAGATTTTCTTAAGGCTCTTTGCCACTTGTTGCAGTGTAGCTTCTTTGTAGTGTGAGGGTAACACGTACCTGATACACACCTAGTTAATTAGTGTAAGTTGGAAATGCAGTTCTGCACTTCTTCCTCTCTTGCCTCTCTGAACATTAGTACCTGTTATGATTGGAGAGTAATCTTCGGAGAACATGGGGACCAAGTGCAGGAAAATGCTGTGCTCCAAGGACAATGACTGTGTGAGCATCCTTCAATTCCAGCAATGTTACTTGACAGGCCAGTAACATCTCTACAATTTCAATCCAAACAATCTCATTAGCTTCTCTGACAGAAACTATCAGAGGTAACACTTCTCTTGGCTTCACAGTACAATTAAGGTAGGAGGAGACCTCCCGAACAGTCCAAGAAACATTCTCTTTAAAGAGGTGCAGGCAAAGACCCCATGGGAGTAATGCTGGCTCTAAAAGCTCCCTTAATATGCAAAAAAGGAGAAATATTTCCATAATGCTGCAGGCCATACCAGTGTCTACAGTCAAGATATATTCACTTTGAAGAATACGGATTGTAGGCAGCCTTCCAAAGCCACATACAGAAACATCTGATGTAAGTCTGGGCTGCAAGATCCAATATTTTTTTAAACTAAGAAAGCTCAACTTCATTTTGGCTGATTACAGAGAAAAAACAAGAAAAATTAAGTGCTGATACTGAAAACTCAATAAATATTCTCATTTGTTTATTTATAAAACAAAATGGCATTTAAAAGACAACTCCATTATCATTTGCTGAGGATGTGGAAAACATTTTTTTAGTGTTTTGTCCAATGTGAATAAAGCTTTACCTGCTTCTGTCCTTGTCTGTCATAAACGGCTTTCATCTGCAGTGAGAGCAAGACAAGGAACGGCTCCCTTGCAGTTTGTTGTATTTGCTATCGCTAAAATCTCTCATGAGAGTCCTTTATAAAACCAGAAAGTGAGCCAAGGGAGCTCGTAATAAATACAGAATAGCAAAGCCCTTTCATAAATGAATGAATGAATAAGTGAATGACTTGTTATGGTAAATACAAAATATTTGAATACTGAGTGCTTACCCTGAAAGCAATTCCAACAGAAACATTTTATTTTACTGCAACAGTTCATACTTAGCATTGCTGGAAACTAGACCCACTTTTTACTGATCCTTACAGATGTCTAAATGTCCCGGTTTCAGCGGGGATAGATTTTATTTTCTTCCTAGTAGCTGGTATAGTGTTGTGTTTCAGATTTAGTATGACAATAATGCTGACAACACACTCAGGTTTTTAGTTGTTGCTAAGTAATGTTTATACTAAATCAAGGACTTTCCAGCTTCTCATGTCCTACCAGCGAGGAGGCTGGAAGGGCACAAGAAGCTGGGAGGGAGTATGGCTAGGAGACCTGACCCCAGCTGGCCAAAGGGATATTCCGTACCGTATGACGTCATGCCCAGTATAGAAACCGGGGGGAGAGCTGGCCAGGGGCTGCTGCTC
>NW_009613503.1:0-255 GCF_000690535.1 Cariama cristata
AATAACTAGAGACTGGTCAAGGTTTGGGGTAAAAAAGTTGGAGGTTTGGGGCAAATGGTCCCAGGTTTGGGGCAAACAGTTGAGGTTTGGGGCAAAAATGATTGAGTCTTGGGGCAAATTTTGGAGGCTTGGGATAAGGATCTGGGTTGGGGTGGGGGTCTGGGCTGCGTACAGGGTTTTTAGGACAATATGGGGACAGAGCGCAGGGATGTTGGGGCACAGTACCAGGGTTGGTGTCACCCCCACCACCATCAG
>NW_009613503.1:338-3659 GCF_000690535.1 Cariama cristata
CACCCAGCCGTGTCGTTGCTGCTGAAGGTGAAGCCGGAGCGCTTGCAGGGGTCTGGGCTCAGTGCAAGGGGTCTGAGTTTGGGTCACGGGTCTGGAAACAGGGCTGGGGGCCAGGTACTGGCAAGGATATGGCTATGGGGGGCGATGCCGGGAGCGGGCAACTCAATTCTGTCCCTTTCCTCCTTCCCCAAGCCGGAGCGCTTGCAGGGGTCTGGGCTCAGTGCAAGGGGTCTGAGTTTGGGTCACGGGTCTGGAAACAGGGCTGGGGGCCAGGTACTGGCAAGGATATGGCTATGGGGGGCGATGCCGGGAGCGGGCAACTCAATTCTGTCCCTTTCCTCCTTCCCCAGGACTGCGGGCGGCCGTGCAGCTGGTCGAGTCCGGAGGGGGCCTCCAGACCCCCGGGGGGTCCCTGACCCTCCTCTGCAAGGCCTCCGGCTTCACCTTCAGCAGCTACGCCATGTACTGGGTGCGACACGCGCCCGGGAAGGGGATCGCGTGGGTCGCGCTTATTACCAACACTGGTAGTACCGCATACTACGTGCCGTTGGTCCAGGGACGCTTCACCATCTCCAGGGACAACGCCCAGAGCACGGTGACGCTGCAGATGAACAGCCTCAGGGCTGACGACACGGCCACCTACTACTGCACGAGAGGTGCTGGTGGTGGACTGGTTTTGACCCAAACCTCAATCATTTTTGACCCATATCCTGACAGGTTTTGCCCCACATCTGGAACGTTTGCTCCGAGTCTTGATCATTTTGCCCCAAATCTTGACCGTTTGCCACAGACCTTGACTGTTTTTGATTCAAACCTCAATCATTTGCCCCAGACCTCAGTGGGTTGCCCCAAAACATGATCATTTGCCCCAAAGTTTGCCTGTTTGCCCCAAGCGTCAACAGCATTTGCCCCAAGTCTTGAACTACTTGCCCCAAGCCTTGAACTACTTGCCCCAAACCTCAACTGTTTTCCCCACATCTTGACAGGTTTTGTCCCAAACCTCCACCATTTGCCCCGAGTCTTGGCCATTAGCTTGAAGTCTCAACCATTTGCACCAAGTCTCACCTATTTGCCCTAAGAACCGACCAGTTCTGCCCCAAATCTCAACATTTTGCATCAAATCTCAACTATTTGCCCAAATCCTCGACCGTTTTTGCACCAAATCTGGGCCTTTTGCCCTGAGTCTCAAACTTTTTTGCCCCAAACCTCAACCGTTTTCCCTGACTCAACTGTTTGCTCGAAGTCTTGACTGTTTGAGCCAAATCGCAACTGTTTGCCCCAAATCTCAATGGTTTTTGGCCTAAACCTCGACCATTTGCCCCAAGTCTTAACCATTTACATGAAATCTCAACTGTTAGCCCCCAATCTCAACAGTTTTTGCCCCAAACCTCAACTGTTTGCCCCCGACTTCGACCATTTCCCCTCAAATGTTGACTGCTTGTCTGACATCTCAACCCTTTGCCTCAAATCTCAACACTTTGCCTGAAACCTCAACCATTTTACCCCTAACCTCGACCATTTTTACCTCAAATTTCAGTTGTTTGCCCCCAAAAAAGTTTGCCCCAAGTTTTGAACTTTATTACCCCAAACCTCAACCGTTTTCCATGAGTCTCAATTATTTGCCCCAAGTCTAAAATGTTTGCCCCAAATCTTGACTGGTTTTGCCCCAAACCTTAGACCATTTGCTCCAGGTCTCAACTGTTTGCCCCAAACATCAAACATTTGCATCAAAACTTGGTTATTTCTCTCGAGTCTTGACCATTTGGTCAACAGCAACTCTTTGCCCCAAACCTCGACCGTTTGCCTAAAATCTCAACCGTTTTTACCCCAAACCTCAACTGTTTCTACCAAATCTCAACGGTTTGTCCCAAACCTCTACTGTTTCCTGCAAACCTCGACAGCTCGCCCGAGCCTTGACCATTTGCACCAAATCTCAACTATTTGCCCTAAACTTCAACTGGTTTTGTCCCAAACCTCGACCATTTGCCCCAAGTCTCGAACACTTGCCCCAAGTTTTGACTGCTTTTGCCTCGAGTCTTGACTGGTTTTGCCCCAAACCTCAACCATTTGTCACAAACCTCAACAATTTTCGATCTAAACCTCAGTAATTTCTGCACCAAACCTTGACCATTTTCCCCAAACTTAGACCGTTTGCCCCAAACCTCGGTCACTTAATGGGAGTCTCCACCATTTCTCGCAAGTCTCAAACTTTTTTGCCCCAAACCACAACCATTTGCCCCGAGTTTCGACTGTTTGCATGAAGTCTCAGCCATTTGCACCAAAGCTTCACTATTTGCCGCAGACCTCAACTAGTTTTGCCCAAAATCTTGACCATTTGCCCCAAACCTTGATCATTTTTGTCCCAAACCTCAACAGATTTGCCCCAAACCTCAACCTTATGCTCCAACCTCTCCCTGAAACCCAGACCCCTGCCCTGAGCCCAGGCCCTTTGCTCCCAGCCCAGGCTCCTGCCCCAAGCCTGGTCCCACGCACCGAGCTTGAGCCTGCGGACCCAGCCCGGAGCCCGGCACCCAGCCCAGACCCCCCAGGACCCCACATTTGCTCCCCCGAGGCTGCTGCCAGCCTGGAGCTGCTCCCAGGAGGTCTGGAAGACTTTCCTGCGCAGCTGCTGCCGCCAAAAATACCCATCAATACACCTGAAACCCCAAAAAGGGCCTTTTTTCCCCCAGTTTCAGTTCCTGTTCTCATTTTCAGGCTTTTAATTACAGCTGATGCCGTCAGCACCTCAATTTTGGGCTACATTTAAATTTAGATGCGAGGTTCCCTGAATTAAGGCTAAAAATTATAAGGGTTGAAAGTTAAGTCTCTTTTGACTAATAATGAAGTGTATTAGTGCTTAAAATAAAATTTCTCCTCCAGCCCTTCCTAGTTAAGGCTAATAATTAAGTGGGTTAGGGCCAGGGTCTGGGTACCCAGCAGGGATCAAGCCTTAGGGCATTGGAAAGATGCTGGGATAAGCCGAGGTTTGGGGCAAAGAGTCGAGATTTGGGGCAAATGGTTGAGATTTAGGGCAAAAATTGTTGAGGTTTTGGGCAAATGGTCAAGGGTCGGGGCAAATGGTCGAGATTTGGGGCAAAAAACATCAATGTGTGGGGCAAATGGTGGAGGTTAGAGGGAAAAACAGGCAAGCTTTGAGGCAAATAGTTGAGATTTGGTGCAAATGACTGAGTTTTGGGTCAAAACTGTCAAGGCTTGGAGCAAGAACAGTTGAAGTTTGAGGCAAAGAGTCAAACTTTGGGGCAAATGGTCAAGCTTTGGGGAAAAAATTGTTGAGGTTCGTGTCAAAATGCATCCAGTACC
>NW_009613504.1:0-18161 GCF_000690535.1 Cariama cristata
TGTGGTTTTTTACCTTAACTTAGGGAGAAGACTCTTGAATGTAACAGCCTCAAGGGTTTAGCTCTGTGTTTCCATTTGTGTTACTAGAGAATGGTCCAGGGTACCTAATGGCTGGGGTTGGCAGATTTCGCTAGAACTATAAATCCAAGTTAATACTGAGACAAGACAATAATCAGTGCAAACTTTCATGTGCATCCCCATCAATCCAGGCAGCTTCACCACTCACAGACACATCACAGAGCAGATTCACAGCTAACAAGGTCTCCAGAGGTACTACAGTGATTTACACTAGCTAGCCTGCAGTTTCGGAGATTCGGACTTCTGCTTTCCAAGTGGATGAGATTCTCTCAAAGAAGAAAAGTAGGAAATAGGAAGTAGGAAATTAGGAGGGGGAGGGGGGGAGAAGGTGTATTGGAATCCTTCTGTCAGAAAAAAAAACTCAACACAAGCTCTCAGAGCATCCATGAGGATGCACAGGCTGAACTGCACCAAACTGCAGCTCTTGGTCAAAACGAGTTGAGCTCTAAGATTACTATCTTGCCCACCTGGCTCTGCTGTCTGTATTTTATTGCTCTATCAACAACCTTTTTCTCTTTTTCCCTGTGCCTTGTTATCATACCTTCCCCTCCTAAATCTACCCACAAACATACAATATTCTGAAATGGCAACATCCATCTTACCAAAAGGGTGAAATTCTACCATTTGAATTAAAACAAGGAAAAGTAGCATGGATTCTGTCTTTTCATGCAGAATTACCGTTTTAATCCATCATGCTGACTGCAGTGGTAAGTTATGGCCCAGAACCACTGGAAGACCGCTTGATTGGCTTTTAATTACCCATCACACTGATGCTGTGATAAGAGACACAGTATGTTCTTGATTTCTACATGAATCACATTAAGTCAGCTGTTTGGCCCTGATTAACGTGAATACTATGAGACTAAGAAGAGTGTTATTGGAAGAGATTAGGATGATATCTTCAGCAGTAGAAGCAAGACCCAGCCATGCTTTGTAGGTTAAAATACAATTTTGTTTCCTTCCCCTGAAAAATTTAGAGTCACAGTGCTAGGTAGTGTATTGCCTTGCATGCCTTTACAGCTATTTGCATTTGTAGTAGGCACTTTTTACCAAGTTTTCAGGGGAGAAGTGGCTGCATTGCAACAAGACGCTGGAGAGTCAGCTTCAAAATGTGCATAATTGATTTGAATATTCCACAACAATGTTTTTCTTCTTCTGCCTTAGAAACCAAGTCCTGCAGGATAATCTATAAAATATGAATACCACAAATGGACAACATGCAAAAGTACAGAGAAAGAAATGGGCCTTCTTCTAGTGAAACCAAGCGTCACTATCAGTTATTAACTTGACCTATTACACCACGATGGTAGGAAATCTGTTGAGGAAGGCAGAAGGAGGATTAAGAAAAGGAAATACTGCATTCCCCAGCCATATATATAAAAACAAAAGCAAGCTGATATTATTTTTTATTTCTTCTCCAGGTACCACAATTTTTGACAGTGCTGAGACTAACAACCTCACTGTCAAAATGTGTGGCCAGCCTTTGCACTCAAAATAACACTTTATGACTTCATTCCGTGGTAGGTCTTGATAAGGCTTCTGCAGAATTTTTGATGCAGAGCATTATCGTGCTGCTGTGGTATTGATTGATCCACTGTGATATGGGCAGGAGGTGCTCAGGTAGGCTTGAAATCCCCTGCTTGGGTTTGCAAATAGTTCCCCTAGGTAAGATTTATGTTACTGAGATGGTAAGAAGTGAAGCATAGTTCACAGGGATTTTAGAGATGTAATTCTAGCTCCTAAATAGTTTGTATATTTTAAAACATATGTGTAAAAAATGCATATATTATTTATATTCATCGTTCCCGAATACTGTGTTACTGGGGATTTCTCAGTGATTTTGTGAGAAGGCTAATCTTCCTACTTTTCATAACACAGCTGTCGGGTTTCTCAGGCTATGTACCACAACCCATTTTAGGATCATTTTTAATTGGCACCTGAGAGAGAGCTACAGTAATTTGGTTTGATATTACTTCTAGCCCGCAGACAGCATGGAGCACCCTATGAGCTCAGAGGATAGTATTTGCTGAAACTACTAGCTCAGGGGAGCCACAGCACATGATAGTGCAAAACTACATCCAAGAAAGAGGACACAACCAAATGAAAAATCAGACAGAAACACACAAGCAGATTGCAGAAGACTGGCTTCACTTGCAGGTTTCTTGTCCTACTGGAAGTTGTGAATAACAACAGCTGTGACACTGTGGCTTATACAGCATCAACACTCGGCATAGTCATTGAGTGAACAATATCACATTTCAGATAAATTGTTTAGGATACTTCCATCACTGAATGGGTTTCCTTCAGATTGAATGTTTGGGTTTTTTTATTGCAAATTGATCTACACCTCCAGTTCTCTTATTCTATCAGAGCTGATGGTGTGATAATAGCAATCATGAAAGTGCAAGTGCTGCTTATTACAGAAGAACATAAGCAGGATCTAAATTATTTCCCTATATTAGTCATGTATTAATTTCCATTAGTTACTAATTACCAGTAGTTAACATCCTCAGACTCATGCAAAGAAGTGACAGCAGGACATCCCTAAATCTCCTATATAACCTGGCATGTGAAAAGAGCCCTGCTGTAATTCAACTCTGACCTAGAGCTGGTGGGAAATATTACAGGCCTCCACTTCGGCCTCAGAAAATACCAGGACATCAAATTCTGAACGTTTCTACAGATTTCAATAAAACTCCACTAGAAAAAGTGCTCCAATGAACTACATTCTCCCTTACCCTTTTAGATCTAAACCTTGCTTTGTTCCAAAATGGTTCCATGTCAGTATTTAATGGTGTGTACGTATATTACACATGAACAGGATGAAAGATGCTCAAGGTAAACAAAAATTATATGCTTTTTTCCAAATTTCTTGCAGATACAGGCACACTCTTCCTGGACACTAAACTAGCCAGAAGTGCAGTGAATATGGTTAGCATAGCTATAAAGTAAGGCTAGTACATTCTGCCTTTCAATGTGAGGAACCGATAAAACTATCCCCTTGGAGAAGCAGTCTGTAAGGAACGTGATGCAGAGCACAAGTGTAAACTCCATAGAATAACCAACTGCATAAAAGCTGGGAAGCAGTTGGTTATGCAGCTATTCTACAAAAACGATTTGGAGTTTCTAGAGGTTCACAAACAAAACAGAAGTACATGTCAAACTGCTGTAAAAACAGAAAAAAAGAAAACAAAAAAACAAACCAAAAAATAACTTTTGAAATACAAACAGAATTCCTTCTTTGCAACTCAGAGCTGACCAAATCACTAAGAAAGCACTACGTTTTGCTTTGAGCATCACAGTCAAGGAATGCATGGATCAGAGAGAGTAGAGAAAAACAACAAGAGCTATAGAAAATGTGACCTATAGGAAAGCCTTCAAGCATGGGGTCAGTTCAGTTTGGAAAGAGGGGACTGAGAAAATAAATGACAACAACATAAAAGTTATGTACAAAAAAAAGACAGAAATAAACTGTTCTTCATGTCTGCTATAGCTAGAACTAAGAGGTTTAAGCTACACAAATGGATGTTTAGACACTGGGAAGGCTCTCATACTGTACAGATATTTAAGAGCTGGAACAGACAGCTGGGAGGGGTGTAGAGTGTCGTCATTAGAGGTTTCTAAGAACATGGTAGCTAAATTTTATCCTGCATCAGAGGAAAAAAATCATTCCTGGTGTCAGCTTTAATAAGCACATACTCATTTTCTCCAGCAGATAGCCATCATCCTTCAGATCCAAAGCAAACAGGGTAAACCGCTCTAGCCTTCTTGTGTTAGACAAAGGCTTCTGGCTTGTTTCTAAAGGCCAGTCTGAAACTGCTAATTAACCTACATCTGTAAAACGCTTCAAGATGCTCTGAAAGATGAAAGTGGGTTTGGAGCATGGAGGAAAGGAGACAGGACAAAGACAAATGCAAGTGAGAACAAAAACAAAGAGTAGATTAAGTTCTGCTCTTGTGAATCACGCTGAAATCGAGGGCAGTTTTCCTCGGGTTCACATAGGTGCAACTAACAACAAAAATTTACCTGTTTTGTTGCACAGACTAGTTAAGGGTGCCATTTGCATCATTAGCTTCCAGCTATTCTTGCCATATCCAAATCTTTACAGGACAATGGAAATAGCCTTCACATGAGATGTTTCAGTGTCACATCTCTGTCTCTGGTGGATGTCACAGTCTTTCAGCTGCATGATCCAATTGCTGATCTTCTTGGGGAGAATGTTGTTGGGTCATAGGAGGGCACAGAATTGGGAACCAGATGACTTTTTTAACAAGAGGTTCAAGTTGAATCCAAACTGGATTAGGACTTTCTAATGCACACTGTTTCTAGGTCAACTGGAGAAGAGTGGGTCCTCCAAGTACTTTGGGCTTTATGAGGAGGCAGCTTTCCCCATCTGCCATTCGTATTCCTCAGAGTATTTCAGGGCAGATAATCTGTGCAGTCTTATTTCTTCTTCTTTTATGAGTTTCTCATTACATTCTTCATGTTGACATTGCTACCACCCCAGCTCATTTTCCAGCTGCTCGTATGGTATCATCCAGACCTCCTTCCACTTGATGTCCTGTTCCAACCACCAGACCCTGCTCTTCACATGGGCTTGTTCTCCTTAAAGTCCTCTTTCCCTCTTAATTCCTGTGCAAAAGTCATTGGCTTCAGTGACTAATTACCCAAGAGGAATCAAAGGCCCATAATCCAAAAACCATCCAGTCTTGAACCTCTGCAGAGTGCTGGCATATTGTAGATAGCACTAGGAGCAGCCCACCTATAATACCATCAGCTGACAGCAGCAGGTTTGTAACTTATGGGCCACTTCAGGTTTCCCTTCATGTGGGGCTCTGCTGGGGTTAGCTCATTGCAACCTGAAGTTGCTCTTTGCACACCTGCCACCTCCGATACGTGCTCGGCCAGCCACCAGCATTCCCAGCACATTCACAGCAAAATGCTGCCATCAGATGAGGCTGCATGTCACATTCCTGTTTCTCGTTCACTCCATGACTAATGAGCTGCATAGGAAACGTACCTTCTTTCAGTGAAATGAAGAACACAGAGCTATTATTTTACCATATAAGAATACACCTGCACCCATTATTACAGAGTTCATGCAATTGGTTAGGAAGAAATCAGGAGCAGATGTAAAGTACATGTCATTAAAAGCATCCACCACACATTCTGCTGACTAACGATCACACCTGAATTGAAAATATTTCTGTGCCTCAGAAAGCAGACATACAGGACTCCACTTGGCATTGTTTACTTGCCACTACCCTCATGATGCACACCTGCCTCTTTGCTAAATACTCCCGAGAAGAAATTCAGGTGTCAGCCTAGGATATTTATCTATGGCACTTATTTCCCACAGCCTTCCCTCATAGTAAGTGCAAAATTCACTTTACCTCACTCCAGCCCAGATGATGAAGGGAATTTAGAGGCTGGATCTGATTAGAGATTACAACACCTGCAGGTGTGCAACCGTGTATGTGTGTCTACTTTAATTTCTGAATATAATGCTTGTACTGAGAAGGGTCTAACTCAAGATTGCAGTAGTAGCGTAAAACTATCCCTCTCTTTGCTCCTTCTGCAGCCAAGTGATATCTAAGGGCACAAAGAAGAATGGGAAATCTTTTGATCTTGAAAGGGAGAAATAAAAATCCTGTGGAGATTAAAATATCAGCTATGCTTACAAGTTACTAAAGTCGATACCACGACAGCATCTGCCCAAAGTGACCAAAAAAAGATCGAGTATGATTCTTTTATACTGGCATTTCCTAACTTTTTGAGATATTGATTTTGCAACTTGAACAGCTTAAATTGTGTATGCATACAGGTAGAGAGTGAGTTCTGCATGATTTCTTATAGCAAAAAAAATTTAAGTGTATTCAGCAAGTCTTTTGAAATGCCTGGGTTTTATAATTCTATGTAGTTTGAAGTATTTTGTTTCAGCATTTAGCAACACTTCTGTATCTCTGGATAAGTGTATTTTCTCTTCCTATCTTCTTTCTAAGCCAAGGCACTCTCTCTTCCCACATTCCCAGAGATACAGCAACAGAAGTGCTGAACCCTGCTTTGAACATAAGAAAGGAAGCTACTGCTGGAGTATGCTCTCTGAGAATGCTGCAGCTTGTAAACCTCATTTTCTTTGCTTTCAAAGGACCATAGATCTGTTGTTCTTGAGGGCACATGAAAGTCCCATCGGGATGGTCTTTACAGGGCTTCAGAGATCCAGGGTGTGTGCACATAAGTGTTGTGATGAGCTAAAGGAACCATGGGAAGAAGAAATCCATTTTTTTCAGATGGCTGGTTTAGTGTCCAAAAAGGCTTCCCCTGGTTTGCTAATGCTCTTTCTCGTCTTAATTTGGTTGAATTCTTAAGTATCTGGTAGGGCATCTAGATCCAGGAAAAGGTACTCCGTTAATGTGCATGTATAAATTGAGAGTGAACAAATAAATAAATTGCCACCTGAGGTGCACTGTTATCACCCTGAACTATAATGCCTGACATGTCTTACTGCTTAAATATAACATTAAGCACTTATTACAAGTGCAAGTTTTATTATTTCACACAAAATCAATCTTAGAAAGAACTTAAAAAAAAACCAACACCCTCTTGTTTACTTCAAATTCTTCTTTTGGCTAGGGTGACAAGAAGCAATCTCTTCATCCCTGAGAGATGCCACTTCTGCAGCACATTGCAAAAACAAAACTCCACCCCCACATAACAAAACAGAACACAGTGTTAGTTAGCACAACTAGACTCGCACTTCAGTATTTCCACTCTTGGCATTCATCCTTTGTATGTTTTGCCACATTATTAGAGACATTAGTGGTTGCTAATACACATGGATGCAATTAAGAGAGAGCAAAGAAAGGATTCACAAACAAGCAGATGAGCTTTGTATTTGGAGAGGTTATAAAAGCTGAGCCATTTACTTTTCTGTTTAAGCTGTGAAAGGAGGGTGAAGACTGATCAGTATGAAGAGTCTTGCAGCAAAGCTTGTAGCACAGATATAAAAGTGGATTAAATAGGGAAATTTCTTTTACACTTTGTGCTCTTTCTGGTTTTATAGCATTTATGTCTGGCCTTCAAGGTGAGGAATATGTTTTCATTTGGATCTATATAACAATGTTTTGACACAGAGGGCATGATCCTACAGACCACTGAAGTCATGAGAAATTACTGATAGAAATAATTCAGTGCAATTTTTTTTTTTTATCCTAGCCCAAGAGATCTTAGAGATTTTCAGCCAAAATCTTACTAAAATAATTTAATTTCCTGATAGCCTACTTTTAATCTATAAACAGCATCTATGTTCCCTCTTTTGGAGAATTTCCATTTGTGTGTATTTCCGGCAGAACATTGTAAGAGCCTCACTGGGAATTACCACATAATGAATAAATGCCAAAGCTGAGCTGAGATGCTGAGTTTACCTGCAAAGCTGTTTCTTAATGCTTTCCAGGGACATTGACACCATTCTGATTTTACTTGGGACTCCAGAGGAAGCCTTGAATAGAATTAATTTAAGACAAGAGATTCTGCCTTGTGTGCTACCCAGGGGCCTCGGGATTTTTATTGAGGTCACTAGGCAGTCATGAATACACATTGAATATGAACACTTGTCCAACTAATACCCTATGTGAACAAGAAGAACTGCTATATTGGCACTTACATCTGTGTTTTCCCTGCTGAAGATGAAGAGTTCCCCATTTTTTAAGTGCGACCCTGGATAGAAAGAGGTTTGGAGGAGAGCAGGAAAAGGTATAAGCCTGAATTCTCCTTTGCTTCTCATTGCAAAGATTTTAAGCATATCTTCCCGGGATACAGCTGGCTATAGGAATGAATTCATATAGCAACTCAAACACACAAAGTAGGCTGAATCATGGAGAGATTCCGTGCATCTCAGTTCAGATAGTAAGGTAGGAGCATGGGATGACTGGTCCAGCCATAGATGTCAATAATTCAACTGTCTGGAGGATTTTCTCTCCTTTTTAGGAACAGTGGGTGCTCAGGAAGATGAATTACTCTTTTCAGGAGCGGTAAATACCCCTTTTTCCAATCTATTTTTTTACAGGAAAGTGCTGACAGAGATTCAAAGCTACTTGAAGGTGCCCTTTATAGCCGCCTTTTTTGAGATGTACAATTTGCATATCTGGTTACATGCCCTTAAAAAGGAGGTGAATAAACTGATAGTGAAATCTAGACATCATCTACTAATTTTGGAGCTGATACGGGTACTTAGTTCTAACCACATGAGCAGTCCCATTAAGCTCAAAATGCATTAGCCCAGTAAGACTCTGTCTTGACTTAGTCATACTGAAATATTGTTCTCTATCACAGTTTGAGCAACTGCTGTGAACTGGTGGATGATTGTAGGCAATTTCAACAGCACATGCAAACTAACTCAGCTCTTGCAAGCAAATGTCAGGAGGGAATAGCACAAAACATTTACTTACCAAATTTCTCAAATTTTCCTTGAAATTGTTCAGATGCAAGCACCAGTGGCTTTGATTTTAAACACGATTTTAAACACAGTTGTGTCAACAGGATCGCTCTCGTGGTTATCAAGGGACCTTATGTCCCTGCCCCAAATTTTTGGGTTTCCAATGGCAGTGATACTATAAGACCTGAGTAAGTGTTTTAACCCCATCAGAAATAAGGGAGTATTTGGGATCTGGATCTTTTATCTGCAGTGCTGCCTGAGAAAAATCTTCTGAGGCACCAGGACTAACAACTTGATAAGGAGTTAATTACCACTGGATACGGTTTTATTATCAACAGGAAGCTAAGAAGTTTGTAGTATGGCATGGTTTGCTTCCATAGCAGCTAGGAATAGCTATGAATAAATCATGAAGATGTTTAGGAGTGTTCATATACTTGAATTACAGCATGTTTCCTAAGCTAATTAAGCAATATTCATCTGAATGATTTGGACTCTGACACATATTCTATATTGGTCATGTCAGCATTATACATATTTTCCCCCTGAACCTACACAGTATTGACAGATTAGTTTG
Organism: Cariama cristata; assembly: GCF_000690535.1. Classification (NCBI taxonomy): domain Eukaryota; kingdom Metazoa; phylum Chordata; class Aves; order Cariamiformes; family Cariamidae; genus Cariama; species Cariama cristata. The sequence goes on from NW_009613504.1 coordinate 9,087, forward strand.
CAGGCTTATGTATTACATATTTTCTGCCTAGAAGCCCCTAAATGAAAATGGAGTATTTCTCTAGAGATATTTTCTCTATGGATTTGCATGTCTCCCCAGATTATTAGATCTTCTTCACCCCAGTTCATAATATTTAATTACCCTGCTAGCTTGTGCTCAATTATTTAAAGCCTAGCCCTTACTTATAGAATTTCATAGTTTAATATTAATAGATCAGAGGTTAACTGGCTCAATATTACAAAAGAAGTCCCTGGTTTAGTAACACAAAAGGAGTCAGAATTATGTTGAGCTCCCTAATATTAGTAATCAGGCTTTAAACAGAGAACAGGGAGCAAAAAATGCCAGCCACAGCAGGGTGCAAAGGAGAAAGCCGATATTTACAGACACGAATGTCTCCTACCTGAACTGTAGACAGTTCTGAGGAGGTTCTACTACCTGATGAATGGTTTTCACCTGGAGCTTGATAAAGTTAACAGAGAAGCTTCAAGTCTTCAGTGGCTCAGATCAGGGCCAAGGAAGAGACACCAAAAAGGCAACATTTTATCCAATTAAGCCTGAATACTCTTAACACTAAAATAAATACAGTATCATTAGATGACTGTCCTAACTGAGTGGGCAGGAATGATACTAGGGTTATCCTCAATCAGGCAGGGATGATACAGGGTTAATTCTCTATTACTCATCTGTTTCCCCTTGCATCTTCTATGTGTTAAGGATATAGCGGTGATAATGCTGCAGGCTTTTAAAGATACAAGGAATGCAATGTGTGTAAGGCAAGATTACTTTATTTCTATTAGACTAGCTGATATAGTTGGAAAAAACATAAAAGCTCTTGATCATCTATTACATACCTATGGGGTAAATGGGCTGCTTGCCATGGTACAAGAAGGGAAGACAAACTAGACAGCCAGATAATGATAAAGTGAAATCCCACTCCCACTAGCCCTGGTGCTTTATGAAGTATTCAGAGCCTTTCTTCCACCCCTCCCCCCCCTCCCCTTTTTTTTTTTTTTTTCTTTTTTTGCGGTTCAGATGTATAATCAGGTTACTGAGGAATGGCTACCATGGACTAGCTGAACCTTGATAACCATCCACGGGCATTGCTTCCCGCAGCAAGTACAGTGTAATACAAGGTAGTTTCATCTCAGTGGAAGAAGCTTAAGCCTCATTATCTCACATTTACCAGGACTTAGAGTGCTCCCAATACAGTTATTTCTGCTATTCTATTCTTGTATTTTCAGGTAAACAGAGCAACTTTTTATGCCTCAGTTATGAACTCAACTTTAGACTGGTTTCCAATAGCCTTTTTCCTGTTTTTTAGGAGGGCATTTTAGACAGTTTGGATTAATTTTACACAAGAAATCATTTTTTACAGTAACTGTAAACCATATCACCTTTCTCCCAACATAAGTCATAGAAGCAATTTCTCCCACTTAAGCAAATAACAGTTTCACTATTACTGAAACCAGGATTTCAGTTCATGCTTCTCTTTTCCTTATAAGCATGAGCTCAGCATAACCAGTCTCTTAATAAATATTGTTTTAAAGACTCTCAAATGGTGAGACTCACCCAAAGCTTATCTGAAGACCTGGATTTAAGAAGTCAAATCTCTTCTACGGCTCAAATTATTATGGCAATTATTCTAAAAGCCAAAACATTCCTAACCTTGTTGTTCTCAGTACTTATTGTCCAGGGTAGGAGCTCACATCTGCACAATAAATGAAAACATTCCCTGTTGAGGGTGATCTATTTGCAGAACTCGGTAGCTTTTAGGCTTTTAAAACCACCATGCTGCTTCTAAGCCAAACAATTCCATTTTCCCTTATTAGCGCTAGCGTAATTACTTGCAGTATCTTTTCAACACCCACACTGAACACAAAGTTTTGGCACTCTAACAACAGCCTTTTACCTGGAGTTTGCTTTTGAAGGCGTGCAAGATTTTAGGGGAAAGGTGAAGCAAACAAAACAATAGTTTTGAATTCATGGAAGAGTACTGAATCAAACTAAATCATTTTAAGACGCTGACTTCAGTGACACTCAGACTCAATTATCTGCCAAGAGGTGTACCTAAGCCTCTCTAGGTACAGAGCATTCCCGCTTGCAAAACAACAAGATGTTTTCGGTCTGTATGAAAGCTGACAGCAAAAGAAAGTGGTTGTTGTGCAGCAGACAGTAGGATTCAAAGCACTTTGTCCAGCTCTGAGGGCTGAGAACTAACCAGGTCACACCAGGATCAGCAGCTAGCAGCAACCAAGAGCAGAGGTGTAAAGAGGAAGAAGCATTTGCCACAAGGATATTCCTGGCCCCATGGAGTCTCTGTGTTTTCATTGTGAACCTTGCCTTTGTGTGCGGGATTTTATGCTGGTATCCTCCAGCCTTCCTTCCCTCCAGCAGAAAAGCATCAAAACAAAATACCTCCTTCACAGAGCTGTTGTTGCCTGGATCCTCAGCAGAGGCAGAGTCACTAGGCCTTACTTTGAAAATGCCATCAAAAATCCAAGGAAAACTACTCAGTTTATTGTGCATCTTGGCAGGACACCCTTAAGCCTACAGCCTTTCTGGCACCTCAGCACGAGGAGAAAGGGAGATGCTTACCTGACAGATACCAGCCTCTGCGCAGGAGGAGAGCGGATCCAAGAGCCTGGGTCGTCCTTGACTCCAAAAAAAGCAGGCTATTAGCAAATCACCCTCTGGGACAGCTGTTTTGAAAAAGATTAGCAGGAAAAAATAGAGGCCGTCTTCTTTTGGGTGTTTCAGACTTGCCCCCACGGCTGCCCCCAAGGTGGACACCATGGAGAATTGGCCCTTGGGCTATGCAGGGCCATGCCCTAGGGCTCCCCATAGCTCTGGCTCAGCCTCCAAATCCTGCAGGAGAGATGATGGCTGGTACCAGAGGCAGGTCGTGGCCCCATAGGTTTCTGTAATGACACTTGGACCCCCAGCCTCCTCTGCACCCAGTTCCCCAGATCCCTGGTCGTAATTGCAAGCTACCAGCCGCTTGTGATCTTGTAGATGAAAATGGCATTAAATGAGATGTACCTTTCATAATAACTGATAATTGCAAGAAAATATAAGAATTTACTCAAATCCATGAGCCTAGCTTTGATTATTTAGGTGCTTTTTGGCTTCTCATCTAAGACAGAGTACTATCCCAACTACAGCTCCATATGTACAGACATGTTCTGTTATATTTCTCTTTCTATGAAGGGAATGTGGTTCTTAGATGAATGCTATCAGCAATGCCAAGCAATATCCTCGTTGGGAAAATATTGCCTTATTTCTGAAGAAGCAGGTTTGCCTTTAACAGACCAGAACAGTTTTATGTAACCACTGACTAACGTCAAGAAGATTTCTACAATAATTATCCTCTTTCCAACTCCAATTTACAAGAACTCCACCAGCAGCAATTCCTTATCAGCTTATATACAATTGCTGCTGGAGTTTCCTTTACATCAGCAACACATACCTAATTATTTTTAGTGACCTCTTTATGTAAAACACTTCAGTGACCAGGACTGAAGATTAACAAGATTTTGGGGAGCCAAAAAATAAAAGACCATCGTATCTCATTTGACTTTACCAAACTCAATTTACTTTTATGAGATTCACTTTTTTAAGCTATCATTTTTACCTGCTTATTTTATTATTAATTTTTTTTGAGTTAGGAAATAATTCACATGTTAAACTGCTGCCATTTTGCTGACATAAGTGCTGAGAGTATTGCTGGAGGCATGCTTCTGGTTGTCTTCTGTAATGAGATGATTCTGTCATCAGTGAGTTTGAACAGACTTGGAGATGCTGCTTCCAGGGTTGACAAACTGGAGGCACTTTAGTTCACAAGAGGCAGTCAGGGTATTATCAGACACTTCCTAGTCCTTGTACAATACCATGCAACATCAAAACCATCACACAAGTGCTCCATGCTGCTTGGGGGACAGCTGTGCTTCCAGTACGCCCTAATCAAGCTGCTCCATCTATGCTATATCACTACCTGTTTCAGCTGCTGTAGCTCAAGGACAGAAATACAATGAAGGAGGCACAGATACAAGTGGCCTACTGCTATTATTCATAGATATGTTCACCAGTAAATCATAGTTAAAAGTCCTCAAATGGATAAAAATATTTATTTGCATCCCGATAGCAGATGAGTAGTGTGAGAAAACATAGAAATACAAGAAGGTTTTTTATGTCAGAGGGTTGAATGTGATTTCTGATGTCTGTCTAAAGACTTTAGAGCCTGTGAGTAGGTGACTCTCACAGCCATTTAGTCCTTCCCTAAGCTTAGAGGTAATGTTAACAAGAGCTGACAAGTAGGAAGGTTAAAATGAGAGATCCCAGGGGAATCCGAGACATTCCTCCCCAAAACCCATTTCACATCACCACTGCAGGGAAAGACAATCTGTATTTTGCAAAGCATGGACCAGACTCCGAACTGCCTTATAACAATCCGCTCAGATAACAGAGGTGGGACAGCAAGGGAAAGAAGTACCGCTCCAAGATATTTCTTTCTATCACTACAAATCAAGACACATATTTATACATTTTTCATTCTTTAATGTTTGCTTACCCAGCATCTCCTAAAAAGAAATTAAAACCAATGTTTGGAGAAAGATAAGAAAAGAACAACAGTCCAGCAAAATCAGTAGCAACTTTTGAACAACGAGGCCTACATTCGTCTCCCAAGTTTTCAGGACTGGTCCTGGCTATAAAATGGGGAGAAGCAGGAAGGAGCCCTCGTCCACACTGGGAGACTGGAAGACAAAATGGGGCTTGAGGCTAGTTGTGTCTCTAGGGAGGTAGGAATAGAGCCCATGGGAGAGACAGTTTGACTTTTGCTTTGTTTGCATTGTGGCTCTCTCCTCACAGCGGCTGACCTTGATGCTACTGGCGTGGGAAGGGAGTGGTGCCTCCTTGAGTTATCTGTTACAGCTGCTGCTAATTGCTGGAAAATGTCATTTAAAATTGCTGGTTTCCAGCTCTTGCTGAGCTCCTTGTTTGGAGTTGCCCTGTGTTCATGATCAACATCAGTAAACAGAAGCATTTTCAGGGAAGAAACAATGTGTGAAGGTTCGATGGGACGTGGCTCTCCTCCTCCCTCACCACCAGGCTTTTCACATCAGGCCCTGAACACATCAAACTAGTGATGCTTTTTGAAAGATGAAGCCACATGTTCTGAAGTTAATGGAGCCAGGTGTACTACAACAGAGAAAGAAAAGTCATTAGGCCTGATTTATGTCTAGCTCTGGAGTACTACCAGTGACAGCAGAAGATTTAGGAAGAAGCAGAGTTGTTTAGGTCTCCTCAACACACCTAGATGAGAGACACTGGAAAAGTACCAGAGCTCCTCCATGGTAAGGAAAGACAGCAGTACAGGAAAGAAAAAGTGCATGCAAATTAACTTTGCCCCAGGGAAGGCAAGATACCAAAGGATAAAGCAGCTTTGCTGAGCTCGTACAAAGGACCATCAGCTACGAACTCTGTAGGTCCAGAAGAACTATCTGAAGACAGTGAATCTGTTGTAGCGGCTGAGGGGAAGGTGTAATTAGAAAGACCAGCCTGCGTTAGCATTGGTCTATGGAGTGTTTAGCATCAAACTGATGGCTCTTTCTGGCCATTTCCTACACTGCCAAAATTAAAATTCCAGCTCCATTGCTCTGCTCTTTCGGTCATTCCCTCCCTAAAATGCATATACCAACAGAAAGCTTTGCCATCCTGCTCTATTGCCAGCCCTTTCTCACACACTCCCATACATGCATACACACACAATGTCTCTCCAAAGAGTTAGAGAAGTTCAGCCCACTCATCACAGAGAGCCTCACGACCTCCTACTAGGCAAAACCTCACATAGTCTGAATCATCCACTGCTCTTGCTCTTGGTCCACACGGACTTCATCTGTGGAGCTGCACAGGAATAAGACACACAGCACCTCAACAGCAGGAAGAAGAAAAGGAGGGATATCTGGGGATAATACGGAAATAAGTGAAGATAATGGCTTCTCTATTAGGGGACTATCAGAGAATGCAGACCAGGAAACATCAGGATTCTAGAAGTTATTTCATTAATTTAATTTAAGTCATTAATCCTTCCTTCCACGTATTATTGTTTTTGTTCAGATCCCACAGAGCCAGGATATTCATTTATCATCTTGATAAGCAGTGCTATAACATCACATATGGAGATGGGAATGCAGCCAACCAGCCTGACAAGAGAGACCTGAACTATTTAGACAACACAGAACCAGCAAATCTCTCTTAAAATAAGAACTGGAGTAAGGAGGCAAGGTCCCGCATGAAAAGAAGTAGTGCAACAGCTAGGTTTTCATCGAGGGAGGAAGCAGACTGTGAAAGAAAGAAGAAAACATCACTTTTCTTATTCTAAAAGTAGGTAGAATTCCTATTCCATAAATAACTTAGAAAGTTGCTGAAGAAAAGGCTTGAATGCACAGAATTGAAAACAACACTGCATTCACCAGCAGGGAAACTAATAGTTGTTTCCACATATGTTATAAAATATGGGGGGTAACTCAGTCCCTAAGCAAGCTCCCAGATAGTAGAGTATCAATAATAAGGATGGGGTTCAGTAACAAGCTGTACAGAAATATCCTCTGGATTTGAAAAACTTTGTCTTTTTCCATCTGGATCAAGTTGAATCACCTTTTCTCATTCTCCAAATTAAAATGGATAGAATAAACAAAAATCTTAATGTATAGCTTAAGAGAGGGTACAAATTTGTTTTTTAAGAGAAAAATTTAAGTGCCTGGGGAAGTTATTGCGCAAATTGGAGGCCAGAGTCTCTCTGAAGGGAGCAACGTGAACTTTTATAAAAATGCAAAGATACTTGAGCAGAGAAGTTTTGCAATAATAATTTCAATCAGGTGGGCAGAATAAATATACAAAAACAGTACATAAATAAAGTACAGCAAAAAGATCAACACAAAAACTAAAAACATAGAGTATATTATCTGCAGGAGTACAAAGAACTGGAAACTGGTATCACAGGGAAAGGGGTGGGAGTTATTTTTAAAGCAGAACAGGATCAAAGTCAGCACAGGTCTGTAACATTATGTCTTATTAATAAGATTTACCTGTGCATGAGTGACTGGCAAAATCAGGTGAAGTGGGATTGAATTGTTAAATGAACCTCAATAGAATTATTATCCAGCTGCAGAGGACTGACAGAAAGCTGCCAAGTTCAACTCAGTTATGACAGCCATGGCTTCAAAATATTATTGTGACCCAAAACTTTGCCAGCAAAAAAGAAGTTACATCCTGACATTTTAAAAAATAAATAAATAAACTAAATCAAAACCCACCATTCTCTTTGCAGAAGAAAATATGGTTATAATTTTCATCTCAACATTTCGTTGACAAAGCCAGGTCAATGCTAAGAAATGTGAAAATAAAAGACTGTAATAAAAATATTGCAACAGCAGTCCAGAAACTTTTTGGAACAACATCAGATAACCTATGCATAGAGAATATAACCAGAACACATATCCTTACATGCCTCTCAGATCTAGAAAAGTCCCTCTTTGATCTAGAGAAAGCTGACTTCATAAAGAGAGAAAAGTATTAGTGAGTGCTGGTTTGAGAACCAGGGTTTGTGCTGATGTTTTTTGAACTCGTGACAGGGAGAGCCTCCCTTGTGATTTCAGGAAACCTTGCTGATGAAGCTCAGAGCATCCTTCACTTAGTCCCTGGTGGAATACAGAAAATACTTGGCTTGAGCTAAGTCTGAAGGAGGAAGGAGAAATCTCTCTATTTCTTTTACTTTTATTAAATTTGGTAAATTTAAAACATGAAATGGACTTTTTGCTTTTAAGCAACTCAGCAGAGGGCTGCTGCAGTTTACTGTTTCCCCACATATGCCACATACTACATTCATCCATAAATAACTACAGAATGCACTAACAGCTTGAAGCTCTAAGAAAAGTCATAACAGATTTTTTAAAAGGAGAAATAAGATAGCTAAGATTGTGTAAAGATTAGAGACAAATTGCTTGTAAGTGTATAATATGTACTGTTTGTAGTTTAGTCAATGATTTTGAAAGTCCCTCCCAAAACCATGAAAAAGACTTACGGCATTTGGGAACCAATCCAATCTCCATTGCAGTCCCTGTTATTTCAAGCAAAAGCAAATGGTTTCTCAGGGGAGGTGTAAAGCAGAAGAATTAAAACTGTATAGACCAGCTTATACAGGGCAATGTGGCTAGATCTACACAGGGCCAGCTTCTCCACTCAGAAATCCCAGAGTAAATTCACTTCACTACCAGCCACACTGAAATTTCTCTAAATGCTCACCAGTTTAGCAAGGAACAGAAGAGAGCCCAATGCCAAATACCAGACTTGTATTTTTTTTAAGAGAGAAAAAAACAAACCAAACCAAACCAAACCAAAAACTAACCACATCAACAGGTTTTAGAACCCATATGGACTTCAATCCTGGTCTGCAGATTGATACAGAAATAGATATCTGTCAGAGACACACTCTTTACTCTTCAACTCTTTGTACGTGCAAGAAGAAACATGCTGAACGCCAACGCTTATACCAAACGTTAACAATAATTGGCCATTGAAGTTTCAGTGACAGAGCTGTAGAGTGGGCGAAGTGGCAGAAGTCCCTAAGGTCTCTCATGGACAAGCAAAACCAGAAGGTGCTGTTGTACTTCCCTCTCCCTGCGGGAATAAACCAGGCAACACAGACCAAAACAGGCCTCACAGGGCAACTCTGTGTGGTGCTCCCACAACAGCACAAGTGCACTAAGAAGAGAATCCCGTTGGAGGACAGCGGTGGAAGAAGCCCTTTCTGGTGATGAGAAGTGCTGAGCTGTTTCTCATGACCTTCAGCACGGGTGACTGAGTGTGCCCTCTCCACATGCCCTTGCTCATCAGAGTTACTGAATGACATTTTAAACAAAATAAAACCAGAAGGATCTCCAGCTGCTGAGAGGACCTGAGACAAGCTTCATGTGCAAAGTACTGTTCCGAAGAGATAAACATTCAAAGCTTAAATGCTGCAGGAACTGAACTCTGAGCTTTCACGCATGAGCTGCACAGTAATTCCAACCACTCACC
>NW_009613504.1:18216-52119 GCF_000690535.1 Cariama cristata
CCAACTCTAAATCAAGTGCTTGCCCTCCAGAGCGTCTCAGAAATCAAAAGCAAGCTGTGGAGCAAAGCCATCATGTTTTGCCGAGGTTGTACAACTGACAGCTCGCAGTCTTCCCAAGAACAGAGGTGCAAAACTTTAAAGTACCTTGCAAGTGCAGTGTAGCTTCTCCATGCACTTTGATCTTGCTGCTCCATGTTTCCAGGTGAGCGAGTGAAGTGCTTGCCCTCCAGAGCGTCTCAGAAATCAAAAGCAAGCTGTGGAGCAAAGCCATCATGTTTTGCCGAGGTTGTACAACTGACAGCTCGCAGTCTTCCCAAGAACAGAGGTGCAAAACTTTAAAGTACCTTGCAAGTGCAGTGTAGCTTCTCCATGCACTTTGATCTTGCTGCTCCATGTTTCCAGGTGAGCGAGTGGCATGTATAGAAGGAACGACTGAGGCATCACCCCAAAACTTTAAAGTACCTTGCAAGTGCAGTGTAGCTTCTCACTTTGATCTTGCTGCCCCATGTTTCCAGGTGAGCGAGTGGCATGTACAGCAGGAAAGGCTGAGATATTGCCTCTAAACACACTGGGAACAACAGTATGACATGAGCCAGTGTTAAATCTTGTTCCCTGAATAACTGATGCAGTTGCTTAGTGCTTGTACACATCTCACCCTTCAGACCAGGTCTTAACTCTCCATCAGTTTATATATAACCCTTGGCACCATTCTGCAGCCTAAGAAAATTTAGAAATAAGAGCAAGTGAAATTCTTCATAAAGGCTGCTTTTCAGTTAGGCAGGGGAAATATTAGGGGTAAAGCAGATTGGCAGGGGTCCTTAAGGCCTTTCTCCCTGTGCTCCAGCAGTGGCTAGATAGGGATGAGGAAACACAAGGCTGGAATAAAGCTATTAATGGATTACAGGAATCACAGAGGGGCCAGTGGATAAAATTATACGGGATGCCCTTTTCTGTTATTTCCTGACTTAAATCCTAATCCAAGGTTTGCTAGCCCAGCTCTCGGGCTCCCCTGATCCATTTCTGCACCCTCAGTACATACAGGGCAGTGGGGTGGGATGGCTATCAGCCGAGTGAAAGGGGAGGCTGGATCCTCAAGCAGTCCCTCCCTGTAGCTTGTGACTTACCTGCTGGCCACAGGGAGATGTAGCACATCCTTCAGTAGAAATGCATTATTCTTAATTGCCAAAAACTGGTTTTGGGTTGAACATAGCTAACGGAAGGAAACAAATAGGTCAGTGCAAGAAAAAATGAAATAAAAGTAGGACATGCAGATTCAATCTAGCAGAGCTACAGGTTTTTAAAGTAGAAGCTAACCTCCTAAGCGTGAATTTTATTTTATGAAATCCATTTAACTCCCAGAAGTCCTGCATGCCTGGATAACACCAAGAGAAGAAAATGAGAAAGCCTTGGGACAAAGACACAGTTGCAAACAGGAAAGCACCCAGTCATGTGGCCCCTAAGACAAAATGCATCAGGCACTCCTCTCTGATTCAGTATGGGATGGACAAGGTAAGATCCTCAAAATAAAAGTGAGAAAACTTCTAGGAACAGTAGAAATGTCTTTAAACCTTGTAAAATGTAAATCTCTCTCTGTCATTTGAACAACTTGACCAGATAGGTGCATTCAGTGCTTTTAGGAGGAAGACATAGCGAGCGCAGAGGTTATAGGCAATGTTTCCTCCTTTGTAATTTAGTTCCATGTCTTCGCCGAGCAAAGTACAGCCAGGTTCAAACTGGCTCTTGTTCCACTAGCAAATGAAATACATTCTTTATATTTGCAGTCATTAGCCTTTTAAATTAAAGGAAGGAGTACTTGACACACTCTCAAGTACTTTTCCTGTAGTTCAACTTTGTTTTCCTTTTCTCTTCATAGTTTACAACAGCCTCTTAGGAGCTTAAAAATAAACGTTACTTCATTTTTCTACCAAACGTGTCTTTTTCCATTTGTCAAACACTAATTCCCTGCACCCCTTGTGTTACTAATTAAGCTTAAAATTAACATGCAAGTAAACAGCTAGAACCTCATTTGTGCATTTGCATCATCAGAGATGACAGGAAAAGAAATGTTATGTCAAGTCCCTATCCTCACAGCACGTCTCTCAGAGCACAATGATAGTAAAACCAGTGAAGTTTCAAGCCCTGTTATTCCACATGGGTAAGTATAAACAACACCAGATCTTCAAGGCAACCTTCACTGATTCTCAGATGAAGGGGAGAAAGACATAGGCTCAGAAAAGTCCACAGAAAGCTACCAAAAATTCCATCTGGCATTTGCTTCTCCTGAAAATTCCCTCCCTTCTGATTGATGTACAAAGAGAAAAATATTTACTACAAGACAATGGGTACAAGGCAACCACCTAGGGAAGGTGCAGCTTGAAGTATTACACAACAAAGAGGAGGTTTCAATGGTGCCAGAAAAACAGGCCGTCATGCCCTTTCATGCAGCACAGCTGATGAGCTGCCGCCATAGAAGGAACTGAGACTTATTTCACATCCATGCAATGGATTTAAAGGACTGGATTTTCCCCTGCTCTGCATGTCATTTTTCTACATGTTGAAAGGTGAGATCTGAATGCATTTTAGAAAAACACTGTTTGCTCTCACTTTCCACAGATTCAAAAAACTAGGCAAAGCCCCAAACAGGAAAATCAAGCCCAGTGTCACACTGGTTTACCTACCTGTAAATTTCTTTTTAAATACATAAATATATAAAACTGCAAGTTCTGGTCTGACTGACTTGTATTGGACATAGAGAAGTCCCACTGGCAACAAACTTGCCAACCCCTTGCAAGCCACATTTTTTTGGAGAGCAGAGAAAATTTCTTTTAATCAGTAAAGGAAGGGTTCATTCCACCCCAAAGGAACCATCTGGAAGTGACAAGGTCAAGGCAGATGTCTAAACTTCCTCTGCTAATATGGAGGACATGTGTGGACATGCTGCTCTCCACCAACATGCCTATTTTCAGGCAGGTGAGGCTCATGGGGAAGGTCCCAGGGTTGTGTCACTGCTGGTGTCCGAAATACAAAGCACTCAGATAGAAACCTGACCTTGAGGTCTCCTTTCTCCGTTTAATTATTTCCTCTTGTTAAGTCTAAGAGGAGCAGTGGCGACAGCTATGATTACGTGCATGAAGGAAGCGTACTAATACAATTGAAATGCTAATGGCTCTAGACAACTTGGAAGAAGGTATTTTCTGCCAGTGCGCACTGAAAAAACACAGAGCAGCTCTTTTCTGTCTCAGCCTACTCACAGGAGAGCCCACTAGCTGTTTCAAGCCTTAGACACTGTTGGCCTCCACACTGCACTAAATGAAGCCTACACACACAAAAAGAAAACAAACCAACTTTAGTTTCATTGGGAAGACGCATGCAGGAGGCACTACCCACGATGGATAATGGTGAGGGAATTCAGGTCATGAGTGACACAATCAATCTGATTAGAAGTCTACTTTAATCCTCAGATATTCGGGACCAATTCCATCGACATTACTGTTCTTACCTTGCTCCACTGACATATTCTGATTTCACTGGGACTTATCCACACAGCAGAGCACTGAGCCGGTGGCTCACAACAGTGGCATTTCTGGAAGAAATAATCTTTTACTAACAAAGTGATAGAGATGTGACCTATGGTGAAGTATCTTTTGTATTTCTGAATCTTTCAATAAAGTTACAGCAGCTAACCACAGAGGGAGAAGCATGAAAAGGCTTGATATTTCAAATGCAAATGTTTTTCCCATTTTAAATTAAACTGTTGATTATTTTCCTTAAGTTTTGACATTCATGGGTTCAGCTGTCTCCCAAAGCAAATTTCATACCAGATTCTTCTCACTCTCCCTGCAGTATTCATAGATTATAACATCATAAAAAACATAGGAGATATTATAACATCAGCTCTTATCTCCTGTATCACCTGGCCACAAAACTTCTTGCCTTTATTGAAGATACTACTGCATCAAGCTGAATAATTAGTATTTGTCTAAAGCATAACCCTTCAGTATTTCATGTTATTTCTTAACTAAATACAGGCTATTTAGAAAAGCTCTAAGAGCTGTTCTTTATATTATCAACCCACCAAACCACTTCAAGCTTCTATCTCCAGCTGATTTATGCCTGTTTTCTGACATAGAGCCATTTCCTTCAGCTCAGAAGGTGGCTTAATGCCTGTCTGGCTACCTAAGTGGCAATTCCATCTTTAATGAGAAAGTACTATTTCCACTGCTCCCCATGTGTCTGGGAAATGAACTGTTTGTAATATCTCCTCTGTACAGAACTGATCAGAAAGAAAATTTGGCAAGGGTTCTCCTGTTTCCTGCAACTCACACCAGAGGCTGGGGGTGGAAAACACAGCTATTAGTGGAGCTGGATGCCTGAAGAGATAAATTCAGCCTTCTTTCTACCAGATTCAGGATGACAAGGACAGGAAAGCACTGTTATCAGCTAGACAAGGCTGGGATTTGAACCTGTTTCTGCCAAAGCACAAGCTGACATCCTCCACCCAGACCCAGAGGTAATGCATACACATGCACACTGCTCTGTCCTCATTTCTATGCAGCGTGCAGAATTTACCATAACAAGTGCCTCAAATATCACCACTTTCATTTCTTCTCTTGGAAACTGAATGACACTTAAGTGCTTACAATTTCTGTACCAAAAAGTACATTTTCTAAGAGTTACAGTCAACCCGAGCAGGGGATGAAAGCAACAACAAACACAGCTTCCCCGTCATCATTTCATTACATACCTCAGTGTCAAACGGCCTCTCCATGATAGTATTCAGTCTGTATTTCAAAGTCCATAATGGAGTCCAGGGCAGCCAGATTTGACAGCAGAGACGCTGAGAAGCAGCCCAGGGGAAGAGGTGGTGCAGAAGGAGCGATAGCAGCATCTAACAGCCTGGCATGGACAGCATCTCCAAAAAAGGTGATGTTATGGGAGAGCAAAGCCCCATGTAAAAGATTGAAAATGGAAAAGGGCTCTAAATGGATTTCTAGGGGAAGACTCAACCTTGTCACCTGCTGAAAGCTACAGAGAGTCAAGACAGCCAACTCTGAGAACCAAGGTGAGCCGAGCACTCAAAGGTGTGTTGTATACACGAGCTTAACAGCAGACACAAGGCTACTTGTGAGAAGTTCAGTGGGCATAGCTGAAATTACTGAGTTCAGGGGTTCTGATGTGGTTTTATTTTGGTTCACAGAGAATCACAGAATCACAGAATCGATTTGGTTGGAAGAGACTTCTGGGATCATCGAGTCCCACCTTTGCCCTAACACCACCATGTCAGCTTGACCATGGCACTAAGTGCCCTGCCCAGTCTTTTCTTAAACACTTCTGGGGATGGTGACTCCACCACCTCCCTGGACAGCCCATCCCAATGCCTAACAACCCCTTCTGTGAAGAAATGCCTCCTAATTTCTAGCCTGAACCTCCCCTGGGGCACTTTCAGACTATGCCCTCTTGTCCTGTCACTGGTTGCCTGGGGGAAGAGGTCAACCCCCACCTTGCTACAACCTCCTCCATCCACTGTGGCAAATTCAGAGGCAGAGTCGGGTCCACATCTCTAATACATGGATGAAAATGCTTTGTTCCCTCTTAATGGAAGCAATATGAGATTGTAATAATGTTATTTTAGAAAATTTCTTTTTTTCTATTTGAACAAAATTACTCTGAAAATTTGGGTTGAGGTACCTGTGTCTTCTGTCATGGCCCAGGTGGGACATTGCCACTGAGAAATTAAATGTGACAGAGCTGGAATGCAAGTTGTCCATCCATCTAATAAATGTTTTCCATCCTATTTATGACAACATGACAATGGAGGAAGAAGCCAACACAGAAGGACAGAAAGAACTTCTATCAAGGGAAAACTGTTTTCTTTATGATCCCTAAGTAATTTCACCTTTAAAATATACACAAAAGCTTTTTAATTCCTACTTACAAGCGCCCCCCCCCCCCCCCCCTCCCTGCACTGTTCTAACAAAAGCAATTTCAAAGCCATTAGGTACCAAGAATGCCAAATGAACCTGCCTTTTATATTGCAGCACATTATTTTCCACTGGATAGCTGTATCTCACAGTGTCTTAAGTTTTGCTAATAGATGCAGTTGTTTTACTAATCCAATCTGGCCGAAAATGGCACTTTCATATTTCACTGTAAATTCAATGCCTTGTGGCAGAAAAGCTGGGACATAATTCTGCCTTTGTATGAGCTTTTAGTCCTCTTTTGGAAAGACTAATTAGTTTGCAGGATTCTCTCCTCTTGCCCATCAAATGGAGACCATTCTTTAAGAGCTTTTAGCTTTGCAAGAAAGACGTTGATTAGCTGGCTTAAGGATCTCAGCAGCCTTTTCCATTTTGCACGCTTACATCAGCCTTACCTCAGCTGCCCTCCACCTTCTCTGCGCTCTGGCCTCTCTCCATTACCTTCCTAGCAGGGCCATATTTCAGTATTTGATGGCTAGGGGAAACAGCACTGGCTGGAGTGACATACAACAAGCCACAGTCTTGAACATTGCCCAGAGAGGTCCATAAATCTTCTTTCTACTGTTTGTCCAACTGAACCCAGGTATTCTTTTCCAGATCAAGTCCAGACCCCCTACCTATTTCTTTAAAGGTCCTACATAAATCTGGCTACAATACAATCTCTTTTTCTGCTGTTTCTTTCATGCCCCTACACTCCACTCAACTTTCACCCCCCCCAGATTTCTACTTAACACCTGCAGCTTCACTGCACTGACCCTGTTGAAGGCGATTCCCTGCCTCGACATTCAGAGCAGCTTCTTGTTCTCACAGATATGCCTGCTAACTTACTCCTTTCTTTTCTCTCTCCTAGGTCTTACCAAGATTTCCACCTTTTCCACATCTGATCTTCATTCTAGTTTTGACAGGAGTTTTTGAACACATGGACAAGCCCCCACACTTCCCAGCTCTGAATAGGCAGCCCACAGCCTGCAACAAGCTTGGTGTGATTCAAGTTAATCTGACCTGTGGAGGGGGAAATGAAGATAAATCACATTTTTTCCAGGCTAGGAAAATGTTAGCTGACCTTGAGATGGGTTGTCACTGTCATACCCCAGGCAATTTGTATGTTTTCCAAAGCCCTGTGTTACAGGGCAAGGGTTTTAGGGTAGACTTGGAGGTAATGATTGTGAAAAATCATTAGGGAGTTTGAAGCCTCGACACCATAAAACACTTCAGGCAAAGAGGATCTTAAAGCCTTGTCCAATAATATCTTTAATGTGTCTTAGCTGGTGGGAAGCCGGTGGTAGTAGATCTATGTGTGTGCACGTGTGCTTTACACAAGGGAGGTTTGCCACATACCTTTCTCTGGCAGTTTGGGGATTGTCAGCGAAACGTCCCCTGATGTCTGCTGCACGGGCACACAAAAGCACAAGAACTCTGCAATAAGCGCAAATATGAGGGGAAAAAAATGGTCTTATTGAAACAGTTTGTCACATCTGGAACTTGCAGTGTCACAGGTAAAAGTGGCAATTTGAGCTGAGCAGGGTATGGCTGCGCAGCAGGAAGTTACAAGATGCTTTACAGGGAAAGGGCCATTATTTTTAGTTCCCATGTGTGACAACTAATTATTCTCACCTTGTTAGTATTATTTGGGTAATGAATAACCTGTATCGTTACTGTAT
Source organism: Cariama cristata (assembly GCF_000690535.1). NCBI lineage: Eukaryota > Metazoa > Chordata > Aves > Cariamiformes > Cariamidae > Cariama > Cariama cristata. Next base: position 25,856 of record NW_009613504.1, read on the forward strand.
TGTGCAGTGTTGTTCTCATAAACCTCTATAGCCTGGTTCCTCTATAGCATGTCACTATTGAGACTGATTAGCAAAGAAAGGTTTTGGCAAGGTTTAAAAAGTTCTAGTGGGTCCTGACTCAGCTATGTCCAAGGAAGAACTGCCGCAACCTTGTCTCTGCTCAACCTTTGTAAACTAGTTCCCAACACAGTCTAGTGGAGCAGCTTTGTAATGAAATAGCTCTATAATTAACTAACATTAACTGTTAATAGCATCTATGCTGGCGTAAGCAAAGCAAGGTCTGGGTTGCTTGTACTCCCAGAACTGCTAAAGCAGGGGGTTATTTTTTCTGAAGGACAAGGCCTACAGCAGAGATCTTTGTTACCAGCTGTTGCTACAATACTAATTTCATCCAGCCGCTAAGCTGTGGTTTGTGACCAGCAGCTGTACTGACAAAAGCTTTGCAGTGTGGTTGTGTTGCACAGGTAGTTCTGCCACTGTGCTGCTCAAGGGTAAGGTATAAGCTGTGGCAGTAGAAACTTCTCTTCCCCAATATAGTTGCTTGCATTTTGCTAGTCATCAATGCAATTACCTTGGCCAACAGCCATCAACCTTCAGGTCTTGCTCTTCTTGAAAGTCAACAAAACATTGGCTTCAGATTGTCTATGTAACATCAAGAACAGGATCGGTCTCTTCTGTTGCTTGTCATTTTTGACAGCATGACTCATCTTCTGTTCTAAAGTTTCTCCCAGTTCTATGGTTTTATATGGAGCCAGTAAAAAGGAATCACCAAAGCACTTGGAAGCCATCCCCATCCGAACAGTTACAATATCCAGGCTCCTTCCTACATCCAGGGAGGGAGTGATGCTGATAAGCTGTCATACAACTACTCTGCCTGGCTGTTATTAACCCATTTTAACCTTGTGTTTAATCCTCCCTTCTCCTACATTCCCCTTCAGCATTGTCATTTCATTTGTTTTCATTAAAAAAAATAAAAATACCATCCAAAAAAAATTATCCATGCGAAAGAAAAACCAGGCAACGTCCTGCTGCTCACACTTTGCTGTGCTAATTCCCTGAGCTACGTCGCTGGTATAATCAGATTAAAATGTTGAAAAATGGATCATACTAAGACCACAAATGATGAATGGAGGATCAAGCTTTCATTATCATAAAAACAGATGAATAGAAGTGGAAAAGGAAAACAAATTGAATTCAGTATAAGCAGTAAAAATTCTTCCAAAGGATTAGCTGAACACCATTAACAATGATGCCTGGGAAAGTACTTGATTGTGGATGCTGAGTGACAGTTCTGGAATTATGTTCTTCTTACCACTTTTTAATTATTATTTATTTTTACTAAAAAAAAATCCTGAAGACTTGAGTCAAGACTAAGACTCTGTTGTGCCCAGTGCTGCTCATTCATAGAGATGGAAGAGCTTCCTCCAAGAGTTCATTCTATGAAACCAAACCTCAGGAAAGCAGATCTTCTACAGATCACAACCAAATTATATCTTTCAGGGAACTGAATTTAAATCAGTGCCACATTTTGTAGATGGGTCCTGGCATTGAAGCTTTGGGACATACAAAATGGAAAGAAAAGGAAAGAAATAAAATATCACTGTTTTGTGTTTTTGAGACTACAGGTTGGAATATAAATAGGTGAAAATTAAGTAGAAAAATTCAAAGCTGAAGCTGAGAATTTGGGGGGAGGGGGATGTTCAGTGAAAAGATGAAAAAAGAAATTATGTTTTTTAACGTCATTTACATTAAGATTTCTTCCAAATTTTGAAATGTAGCTTTCCTCCTGCTCTAATCACAGAATACTGCAGAATAAATCTATGTAACAAAAAGAAAAAACATCTTCTGGCTGGTCTAACTCAGCAAGGCAATAATAATTCAACAAGGGAATAACAGCACTTCAGCATCCAACACTAATTTTGTATTGATTCAAAGCTATGTTTAAAACAACGTGTAATTATCTTCAGATCCATCCCTTTCAATCACAGATTATATATAAACAAACACTAGAAAACGTACTCTAAAGAAGTGCCTTGCCCTGGCTGAGGAAGGTGATAGGATTCAGGGCAGAAGCTTTCTGCCATCCCCCGTTTAAATCTCCCTTTTGCAGATCGCTTGGCAAATTTAAGCAGCAAGTTCAGTTCAGCTTGTGTTCATGTGTTTTGAACTATTTAACATCTTCAATAAACCCTATGGCTAGGAGCTCATCATTTTATGTACTGAGAGCTCCATTAGCGAAGGCTGTAAGTGACACTTTACATTACCCCATTGCTTGCAGGTGTAGTTTTTGCCAGAAGTTTCTTATTTGGAGAAGAGTGCAGTAAGAGGCATTAATTACATTTCTCTCTTGTTTATCTATACATTGATTTTTTTCCATTAGCTTTTTAAACTCAGAGGAAAATCTTGTATTCTTGCACATGTAGATTCATTTGCTATATTTATGCATACCGGGGCAGAAAATTACTGAAATTATTTGCCCAGTTTTGATGGCTGCTCCTACATTAAGCAAGCTCCTGAATTTATGAGTAGTAGCAATGGCACCAAGATTATTCTCATGCCTGCATAGCGAACATGATTCATCATGCTCAACTGCAAATCCCTGTAGGAGCTGGATTTTGGTCAGCTCTTGAAAAACTTTCTTAGTTACATGCAATGGTGATGTAACAAGACAAGGCATCCCAAGGTATCCTCAGCTCACAACCTCATTCTTCTGCTGAAGGTCACTCACTGTCTCCCAGCTCACTTTCAAGGAGACTATCGTGGGTGTACATGACAGTAAGAGACTTTTTTGCTTGAGTGAAGACAGACTTTGCAAACCACTGCAGTTTTACAATATTTCTTTTGATACAAAGCATGCAGATGGTTTCCTGCTTAGAAAAGAATGATATGCATGTTATTTAATCTCACCAGAGCTTTCCACATTTCTCATGGAACTCATTTACCATTCATTTATCCAGAGTCTAGAACTGGGAATTCATTTGATAGAAGAGTTTCTGGCCTTCCAGATATTTTTTGTTAGGATTTTATTTGAAATTATAAATTATTGTGATTTTTTTGATGGTTTTATGCTTCATTATTACCTCATTTGATTCAGTAACTAGAAAACAAGGGACTCTAGCAGACCTATAGGCTGTGTCCCAGCTGAGGATTTGCTGTGCCTTAATCATCCCAAGCAATGCTGAGCTGAGTGCTTCTCAGAGACCTCCAGTGATGGATATTGTACATCTCCCACACAGTTCTAAAGCTCTTCCAAGAAGACTTTTTCCTAACCTGAATGTAATTCTAACCTGAATCTCCCTTTCTGTGGGTTAAGTTCACTACTTCTTGTCCAACTCCTAGAGTACTGCAAAATTCATACTCCCTATTTTCAGCAAACTGAAGACTTAGATCACATTTTCTAGGCCTCTCCTTCTGAAGTTCATTCTCCAGGGTCTCTATGACTGCTCAGCATTTTCTTTAAATGTCTTATCAATATGTGTATATAACACTGCAGCTGAGATCTAACCACTGCTGACTACAATGTGCATGGGCTCAAAGTCTCTTGCAAATAAACATATGTATACATGTCCCTGCCCAACATATGGGTGTACGATAGCACAGCACAGTACACTGGGGTCATGAAGATGTCACAAAAAGACAATACATAAAATTAGACTTTCCTACTTTTTCTGAAATATTAATATCTGGAAAAACTTTCCCTCTAGGATTTCACAAATTAGTTTTCTCTAAACATTGTGAACTAGACCAAAAAAATCCAATATTTTCAATTTTTCTGTTATGAATTTCCAAACAGTTTCTTTACTAGTTTGATTTGTAAACATTAAAGAAAACAGTATCTTCTTCTTGAGGAAAGCTGTCTAGAGGCCCCATCCTCTAGCAAACTATGCATCCCCCACATAACTGCATGTAGGACAAGCACTTCTGCTGCAATCACAAGAAAGACATGCTGCTTTTCTATTCCCACTCCCTCTAACTCTGCCAGAATTATAAAACAGGCCAGCTTCTCTGTTGGGATCTGTGCTGTCTTTTTTGTTCGCGGTTACACTGGAGGCTGCTAATGCACGATATTTTTCTTCCATAATTAGGTTAGTCAGGAGCATGAAATGAAGTCATACTTCTAGCTGACCAAATTAAGCTTGGCAATAAAATCAGCCCTGTAACTGTCTTGACGTAGTGCTGAAACCCCTCACCAAGAGATCTGGCAACTCTGTGCTACTATTGTATTCCTACATCTTGCTAGTCAGTGGTTTCTAAAGTTTGAATTTAAATCTCCACTCTTGCTAGTTGCACAATGAATGCCCAGAATTCCTGATTTAGCCTTCTAAGACCTTCAGTGATTGTTTAACTGTTCATTGACGATCACCTGGTTTTCTGCTAGGTTATGATGCATAAGAAATGCAATTAGGTGCAATTTGTGGTGCGATTTGACAAAGCCACCTTTGTGATGAGAGAAACGCAGGAAGACAATTTGGGAAGAATATGAAATAAACTGAGAGCAATCAAAAGAGTAAGTCAGACCACAAAGAAAGTAAGTGGCAATATAATGTATTTGACAAGCTCTAATATCAAAGCTAATAAGGTGCAGCTGTGCGAGGCACAGGAAGCTATGTTTGGTTCTGAATCATTTATAAGAAGCCATTCAATTGCCTGTCACCATATTAGCATATTTAAATAGTTTTAATCTGGTTTCATCACTGTGATTAAAATTGCTGACAAGGATGGAAAATAATGATGAACAGAATCGAGCATAGCAAAGGACTGTAAGGGGGCTTATAGAGGCATTAGGAGCAGCAGCACACCTAATACGACAGCAAAAGCAGATCACAAGGGAAAAACTCAGGAGGCAAAATTACAAGAAGTGAGCATATTTCAAAATCTTCTTTCCTTTTCCGATTTTAGCTCACTCTTTGAATTAGATCATAGCTGAAGCGGATGTTGAAGGTGGTAGAAGATACATGCATCATTCAAAAGGCACAACTTAAGAGATATTGCTTCTCAAGTAATTCGCTCAGAGGCAGCAACTCTGATATGTCCTCTACTGTCTGAGATCTGTCGATGGGTAGAGTTAGCTGGCACATCACTGGTTCTCCCAAAAATAACTGAAGAGGCCGACAAGCACTCAGAAAAATCAGGAGCTTGAAAACTCATGAGACCCTTCTGAAAGTATCTTTTGCTTTAAGAATTCTGATTTCTAATGTTTTCTGATCTTAACTTGGAAACAAGGGGACCGTTTTAATTGATAACTGAGAAACATTGCAAGTAAGCCTTTAAGGAAAAGCATTGATGGCTCTTGAAGAAATTGAAAGACCTGGAAAGTATCTCTTTCCTGCATGCCCCAAAGTAATTCAAGTAAAGACTAATTTCAATCCTTAAGAAGAGCAGTAGCAGCAAATTCATTTCCACATTAAGAAACAAACTGTTGTGATGCCAAAGAGTGTTCACAGTGTAAAGGAAGTTCCTCTGTATTGCCCAATGTCTACAAAAGTCTGATTTGAGCCGCCGGGTTTCTGTCATCCCTCCTCATTGGAGTTTGGAGCTGGAGCAGTTGCCTTTTCTGGAATGCAAGAATCGCAGAGGCTGGCAGTAGTGTTTTCCTGAAGGACTCCCTTCCCTTCAGGCACCACTGCCTTGGGTGCTGCACACTCAGAGTGAGGGGACATCTGTCCCAGAATCTCCTCCACATACCCATCTCCATTTTTTATCATTTAATCACCCCAGAACATTGCAGCATCCCCATACTGAAAGTGCGCAGAGGATTTGCATCTTTAGGCCTCCAAAATAACATTAAAACCCTGCTCTCTTCTAATATTATACCAATTTACAGACAGTGCATTGTGATATATATGGGAATTAAGCTCACGTACTAAATTTCAGGCTAGTATCCATGAGACCGTTTTTCCTCTCCTCTATAGGGTCTACAAGCCTTCAGAGGCTTGACAAAATCAGCCTCTCTCTGTTTGTTCCTACTAAGAGGGCTTATGGGGCAACATCCCCAAACTTGGATGCTGCCCCAGGGTTGGCTTGCTCACCCTTGTGGGTAACAATTAGGAGTTGGGAGTGTGTGGACCACACCCAGCATCTGCTTCTGTCCTCCTCTGTATATTGTGGTTTTGTCTGTCTTTATAGAAGTAGCTAAACTGCAGGAAAGCATGCTAAAACTCAGTGGGAGGGTAAAACAAGCAGAGAGAAACCAACTGATGTGTAATCAGGGACAGAAGAAATACATACAAAAGAGATCCTCCTTATTCTTGCAGCTCTATCTCCCTTTGTATCTTTTTCACCTAAGCTTTTTCCATTGAAAATGACAGAAGGCAATATGTCACTGAGAACAGAGATGACAATTGCAAACGGTAGGTGTTTTCACTAGAAATTGCCAACACAAATTTTGATGTCTTTCTCCCATGGAGGCCTGCAGAAAAAAAATGATGCCTTGGAGGTTTTTTGAAAAGCTGGAATATTGCTATAAAATATAATGCAGTACAAGGCTATATAAAATTTATGGGGCACCTTTTATGAGAACATCCCTAGGGGCTTCATATAATAGCTACAAAACAGTAAAACACATCATAGCACAGATTTAATTTTTAAAATGGCAGAATATATATTAATGATTTACCATCATTACTCTTCATTAGAGGTCTAAGAACACTAATAAAATGGTTCTATCTAAAGTTGTTTTAGGTGAAAGGCTTTTAATGTCTGAATACAGCTCATATTTTAATAAGTTTAATTGGTTGATTAAAACAATACCAAAACAAAAACAAATATGTGTTTCAGCCAGGAAGGCATTCTGAATTATTGGTCACTATAATTCGTTCACCATTCCCTCAGATTACCCAGGTCCATCCCTCCCAAACTTACAAAGGGACAACTGAGAAGAAAGAAACCAAACAGAGCACTTTGCTAATGTTGGAACATACACCCTTGTACTATCTGACCCATCCAAATGCCTCTACAAAGGACAGTACGTAAAGAAGAAGGAGGATCCTGGCAAGGAACGGCAAGTAAGAAAAGTAAAGGAATATACATGATCAACAGTATTTGAAATGTCTTGGCTCCTTTCATACCTCTCCTCTAAAAAAACTCCTCCTATGCCCCCATCACCACCTGGACCACCTTACGTATCAGAAGTTGACTCTAGCTGTACAGTCCAGAGCTTTCTCTGCACTTCCACGTGTTATTAGACAGACATTGTTTTCTGCTGAATCTGGGTTTAAGTCCCTTTAAATGAGAACTAACACCAGAACTCTAGCAACAAGGTTGAAGTGCAACTCTACAAATGAGTTGTTTGAAGAAAGATAAGCCAAGCGCGATGCAACACACAATTAATAGGCTGAATAAGTTATCAACTGACCTCAGGGAATAAAAAAGTAAAAGAACGGTGTCTATTTTTCAGCCCTTTGATATAGAAAAGAGGTCAAAGCTGGAAAAAAAAATCAAAGTCTAAGACCAAAGTGGGAACATCAAGTCAGATGGGACAGTAACAACTAAATGCATTAGCAATTGTGAAAGCTCAGCAACCGTATTTATCTGTTTCTGTACACTTAAGTTTAACACCAAAGTGACCACCAGCCCACATACTTAAAAGAACATCCAAGGAATCTATAAGCATAGAGGGTCCTAAAATATCAAAAAGCAGCCTGGGCAGTCTGCTGGGATACTTCCGTTGGCAATCTGTCTGTGGGAGGTTAGGTTGAAGATAAAGAGGTTTGGTTTTGTTCTAAACTCCCAGGACCTTCATCCCACACTGGAAATGAGCTGAAGGACCATTTCAAGAAAGTGTTTGGGAATCACAGTCTCTAACCTTGAGGCAGCTGTCTAGGGACAAGGAAAGTCATTTGCTATGGACAAAGGCCATATTTATGTGAGATGCATCCAGTGGCATTGAAGATCAGCACAAACCTCAAACCTACATCCTTGAATTTAACTTGATATTTGACAGAGTATCTGGGAAGAATGGGCTGCAGAGATGCCTTCAGCAGAGCATCTCCTGAAACTGCCGCAGCTTTAGCTGGGAGGGATGTGAGTGACAGCATTCCCACCTGAACATCCCCGGTGCACAGACTGCTCTGGGTGAGAACAAATGTATCACAACAGCCAGGCATATCCATTGGCCTGGAGAAGACCTCTCATAGCCCTAACTCCTGGCACATGGGATGCAGAACCACATGCAGGATGTTTTTTCCTCCTCAGGAGGGTAATTCATAGTGATCTCCTGACCCTGCTCATGCACTTTTGACAGCCTCTATACTGCTTCAAAAAGGGGACATACAGACATACACTTGTACCCTCTGTCCCCAACCTCCATATAGTGGAAATGCATTTTCTGTCTTGCCTGGAAACCATTCTAACAGTGAAGTCAGCATCTGGATTTCCCACGTTTCCCTCCAAACACTCTTTAGAAGAAAGCACCAGATGAAGCCTGGTCTTGTGCAAAGGCAGATCAGGAGTAGTTCTACAGTAAGGTAGACAAGCAATCCAGCCAGCATCCCTCAAACCGTCTTAGTTTCTGTCCTTACCTCTGGGTGAAGCCAAAGCATGTCAAGTCCTTCATATTAGTTAAACAAAAAAGCTCCTGATCCCAAAACTTTCTGTGTATTTGCTAACAGGAAGGTGAGTTCCATCCCCACTGTCATTGAAGTCCCTGTAGATGCCACATGGGCTGAGTACTCTCTATTGACAAAAGACGTACATTGGTCAAGCCAACAAAAGCAAACCTAGCCTGTAATATGACTTGTCAGCCAGGGTATCACCTAGCAGGTTTAATAGCTCTGACTGATCTAAAAAGCTGTAAATGAACAAAACCTGTATGTTTTACAAAAATAGGTAAGTAATCAGAGCATTGCAGTACTGAAATGATAAGCTCAAAGATACAGCATAAGAAAAAGCTCCTTATTGCTTAATCCTCAGGTCTCAAGCAAGCCAAGCGTAAAATCCTTTAATCAAATCTAATAACCTGGGATAATCTTCAAAATAATGACTGCAAGGAATAACATATTCCTGCATTCATTAAAACCTGAGAATTTAAAAAAAAGGATTTTCTTTAGCAGCAGTGTTAAAGGTATTCTCACATGTTGCATTATGCATAACTTCCCACAAGTAATAACAAATATTAGAACAACAAAAAAAATTTGATTATACATTCTGATTGTACTCTAACTAGCTTCCTGAACAGAATACAGCTATTTTCTGTATACTGGAACAAATGGCATGTAAGTATAACCATATCAGACACTGAAACATGATGCTCTTTGTCCTGAAAAAAATCGTCCCAGATATCAGAAGTATTCATAGCTTATGAGAACAGATCTATCAGGCAGAAAAGCCTCACGCTTGTCCTTATTTCCTCAGAAGTTCTTTTAGTTGCCAAACAGTCTTTGGGGGCTTTGGATTCGCGTGTACTAACCAACCCAGAGCAGCATTTATTTCTAGGAAATTCTATCTACAAATATTTTAGAAAACTGAGGGTACACAAGGCTGAAGCATATTGCCTCAAAAACAGTTTTAGTGCCACTGAGCGCACCAAACTCTGTCTTAACATAAACCATCTCAGAGTCTAACAAGAGCCATCTATGCTCCCTCTACAGCTGGTAGATGACAGATGATAGACAAGCTAGTCCTAACTCCCTGGCCAACTTCCATCTTCGGCAATTATATTTTGCTTGTTTAAGATGTTCCTCCAGGTTTATTCAATTCTGAAGCAAAATGAACATTGAAAAAAAAATTCTCAGAAGCTGGTAAAACTGATTTCATTTCATACTGTGAACAGATTTGTCTGTGTTATGAACAAACGATCACAAAGACATTTATTTTTCTGCTCATTCATAAATTGTGAAGTAAGAATATATATATGTACACTTTACACACAGAGTTAAACAGTTTTCAATCAAAGGCTTATATATGAATTTCACCAGCTGTCTGTATAAAGTGAGCAGTCAGCTCTGCCACGTGATATTATCCCTCTTTTCAGTGACCAGGTGTCTGAAATTAAAGATAGGGCAACAACAATTGATTGCTGTCAACAGTATTCCTGTTCATCCTCATGTCATTCTGTTCACAAGCCAGTATGGCATTAGTAAGAAGAAGGGTCACTGCCTCTAAATAGTCATGCAAGTAAAATTCTCATTCACTCACACCACAGAAAATTAGGCTGGAAGAAAGCCAAGAGGGCATTAACTGGTCCACCCAGCTCCCTGCCTAAGGCAGGATCCCTACTGACATTCCTGATGAATATTTGTCAAACCTACTCTTAAACCAGCTCTAATGATGGAGTCTCTGCAGCTCAACTTGAGTTCTCCTTGCTGCAGGTCAAGTCCTTTCCTTTTTCCATTTTCAAAATGCATTTACAGAAGATACTCCCCTTTTTTCTTTAAATATCGAAAAAATAGGGGGGGGAATAAGTAAAAAATAATAAGAAAATTAAATAAGAAAGAAAACATTTTCTTCAGCATTTTTTTCTTTAGTTTGAGCAAGCCCAATTCTTTCAATATTTACCTGTAGGTCTGGTTTCTAGCTGTTCTCTGCTAGAGAATGGGCCATCTCTTTCTTGAAGGGCAGCACCGATAACGGCACAATTCTCCAAGGGCATCCCTTCGCTACATAGAAGAAGTAATTATATTGCATTGCAAACTGTGCTCCTGTTCACACAACCCTCTGACGCTAACTGGTATGCAAAAGCTTGCTATCATTCACCTATGTCTAGTTTTCAGTCCTCTACAACCTCTTCACCTATCTCTGAATGTCCAGATAGTTTTCTTCACATCTTATGTTCACATACTTGATTATTCCTACATAAATACAGCCATTCCCTATTAAATAATATTCTCATTTTTCAGATCATACCTTCACTCTGTCAAGATCATTTTGAATTATGGTCTGTATCGCAGCATACTGATGGGGATTCTCATCTCAGTATCATCTCCATTGTACAGGTTGCTAATAAAAATACTGGGCAAAGCCAAACTCAGAGGAGACCCTCGAAGAATTTCACTGACAATATCCTCATTTCTACATGAAATGCTTGTGTGCTATGTTCTGAGAGTACTGATCAGTCTAGAGTCATTTCCTCTAGACCATACTTCCCCAGTGTCCTTCCACAGTCTACACCCACTGGGTATCTTACTTATCTCCAAGCACTCTCAGGGGAAAAAAAAATGCTAAGGATTGCTGAAATTGCTTTGACGAAAACCCTTGCACGATTATTTTGAAAACTCCTTCTGCTGTGTTCCTCTCCTGCTCTAGGCTGGCATTTCACTCCTTTAGGCACTGGTATTAATAGTGCTGTCCACCTGATGGCAAGTGAAGATCAATACAGAATAAAGCATTCATTGCTTTAGGCTTCTTCAAATCTTCTATTAAGTGTCAATGTTTGGACTTCTCATAACTAATGTGCCTTGCTATTTCATCTCACTTTATGTCTTGACCTTTTTGATTAGGTCACTGAGAGCTCTTGCAATGCCTTTATTCTCCTGCTTAGTAGGCTGACCTAGTTTCTACTTTCTGTATCCTTTCCTCCTGTGTTTGAAGTCAATGAAAGGCTCATAATTTAGCCAAGTTGATCTCTTACAGACTTCTTATCTCTCCTCCACAAGGAGAGAGCCTTATTAATATTCTTCTTTAAGGAACTGCTTTCTTAAATTCCCTATTCCACAAGGCTTGCCTCCCAGGCAACACCTACTGATTTTGTGAGTGTTGAAGTCTTCCTATTTGAAATCCATTGTCACTGTTTTTCTACTTATCTTCTTTCAAGTCCTATGAATCATAAATATATCACTTCATGATCATGTCTAGACATTGTCAAACAAACTCTTTCTTCCTATTGGTCAGTATCTAATCAAAGTTCACTCTGTTCTAGTTACCTTAGTCATCTTTACCAAAGTCCATCAGAAGCATGTTCAAAGAACTTGCTGAACAGACTCTCTCTGAAACACGTTTTCTTTGCAACAGATATGTGGGTAACTACCAACCTGCGTTAAGACTTACAGCTCCTTCTGCTTATTCGTCACCCTTCTTGCATTACAGTGATTGCTATCCGATCCTATGGCTTTATGAAGAACAACCCAGCCTGGTTTTTATGTCCGTCCAAGTCGTCATTGTTTATGCTACTTCTGGAACTAATTAATTCCAAGTCAAAGATCTTCACTGGTCTCCATTTTTGTTCATCACTGTGTCAAACATCACTCTTGGGTGAGGAAAAGAAAGACCTCCCGGTATGTAGCCATGCATTTACTTCCCAGATAGATATGGGCACTCCCTGCACACTGACCCCAGGCTGAATGGGCTGAAAATAACACCAGCTGTGCCCTTGTTTCTCTCATCCTTGCCTCTCCCTAGCAGCCTTATGACCACTTTGACCTGCAGTACTGAAATGTTCACTGGAGAGAATAAAAGCCCCGCAAAACAGGAAACATGGACAAGTCACTGAAATTGAAAGCTGTCTTTGTACATGGCTGACCACAGCAGACTAATTGACTTCAACAGTTCAGTGAAAGTGTTTAGCTGCTGAAGTGAGACAGGATGATTCAGCAACTGCACCATGAAAAGACAGAAGCTAGGACAATGGAAGAGGGAAAAAGACATTCACAGGAAGAGTGGTGCTTAGAGAATCTCCAGCCTTGGAGATTTTCAAACTGGACAGGACAAGACCCTGGTCCCTGAAGAGGCCAAAGTCTGTTCTACTGAAGTCTGGAGCTGTGAACCCAGTTTTTGCCTTGTTCTCTCCTTTCAGAATCCTGATTTTTACCATCACAGAGTCAGTGTCACCAAGGTTTCCACCAAACTTCACAACCCCCAGCACTCTCTTTTTGCTTGTAAGCATGAGGTTGAGCAGAGTGTCTCCTCACTTATCAGCTTCCCAATCACCTGTGTCAAGCTGTCAAGCTGTCCTCAGTGCCCTCCAGAAACCTGCTGGATTACTTGTGCCCTGCTGCATGGCCTTTCCAGCAGATATCGCGGTGCCTTAAGTCCATTATGAGGTCTAGGGCTTCTGATGTTCGAAGAAAGATTCATTTAATTTTTTCCTTCATCATGTGAATGCAATGTATTCTGTGAAAATTAATACACAAACTGAGCAAAGATGGAAATGCATTTACAGATCCATAGCAAGTCTAGACCACTGTGCATTACTTATTAAAAAACTGCAATCAGGAGGAGATGAAATGAAGAGGCAAATTTAAGAACCCTTTCCTCTGAAGACGGAGTCATAAAAGACTTTCTTATTAAAAACCAGACAGGGTATAACTATTAAAAAACAAATGCATGAGCTCTACTGGGATGGATTTGACACTACTGAAGTCAAGATATATACAGATAGGTATATATCAAGCAGCAAAAGAAACAGTTACACAGAACCATAGAGAAGGGCCAGGAAGATATATCTATAAGCATCTGTAAGCAAAATTGGAAAGCAAATGCAACAGAGATGTATTTGATGTATTTTGCAAAAGGTGGAAAGCAGGAAGCAATGCCAGTAACACAGCAATCAGCATGACTACAGGAAATGTCCTTGTTCAGGCAACTGCACAGGCAATGGAAAAAAGGCTATGTTGTTGTGCAACACTTTTATGCTCCAGTGTACCAAAAAGTCAATGAAACATGTTTTAAACACATAAAGAGATTTTTAAGCTTTGCTCTTAAGAGATCTTGTTAATTAAATAGTATTCCAATAACACACATAACACATGCAAGATGGACACAGAATGACAAGTATAGCTAAAGAAAGCAACCAAATTAAACACATTGGGAACTGCTAAATTTCACCAAAAGATATCCTATACAGAGCCCAGGATACAAATACGACCAAACACAATATATCAGTAAAATCACAGCAGTTCAGAAAATATGTGGAGCCTGTGGCATCTACTATACGAAAGCAGGAGACATCATTCAGAGAAGAGCCAAATCAACAGACCTGATTTTTTCTTGGTTACCAGTGAAGCAAGGAAGAAGGCAATGTTACATCAAAATTTAAAAAATCTTTTTCATACCACCTAGAGAAGCTGCTGAATATTCCTCAGATAGGAGTTTTAGAAAACAGGCTAGACAAGTGTCATATGTAGATAGCCTGGGTGTACCTACAAAACTATATCAGAGAGATGTGGCCCTCTAGCACGTTTCCCTTGCACAATAACTTCTATTGCAGTAGAAACCATTTTCTTCACCTTGGAAGAATTCTAGGCTATTATCCTGGACTGCACAATTTTGAGTTCTGACATGCAACTGGTCAAAATGATGCAGAAGCATCAAGACTAATAAAAGAAGGAGCTGAGCATTCCCCTTCCCTCATGACAAGCCCATGGGATGCAGTAAAGAATCCAAAATAACACTTTTGCAGCTTCTGTGCCATGAGAGAGAGGAAACTGGGAAAGCAGGATGCTAAATCTGTGAGCAGAGCTGAAGCCCTTACATCCGTGCCCACCTCACCATTGTAAAGTAGAATTCAAGAATTTAACAATATGTTTGTCTCCAAAGAAATTACACTGGACAACAAGTCAGACATTGAGCATCCAAGAAATGTGAAAGGGCATGCTGATGGCACAGGGATTTGAGCTGCAGCAAACATTAGGAATGATTGAAGCTAGTAGTCTTAAGCCATAGAAGACCAAATCTTACTTTCAAGCAGGAGCCATGTTATTCTCAAGTGCAAAAACCTTGTCCCATGAATCTCATTTTCAAGTAATATTGCATGTGCCAAGAGTGGAAGATAAAGTGGTTCAAAAATCAGAGGGGCAAACATAAGCTTTCTGCAAAGCTCATAGAACCTGTGCTAGATTAGTGAACAGACACTGATGCTACAGCACAAGAAGAGCCCAACAAAAGAAGAATCTTTTGGCATCAGCAGCAAACACCAACTTTTGACCTGTTGAAAGACACCCAGCTCTCTTCACAGAAGCAGCAGGGAGGACTGGGAGCAGTACTGCTGGAGAACCACAGAGCAGGTTGTTTATTAGCCTCTTACACACCCACAGGTTTGAGAGCTGCTTGAAGATCTGTACACAAACCGAAATAGATGGCACATTTGCTATATTGACCTAAGCAAGGAGCTATGAATAACATTTCCAAGCTTCCTCTGGAGTTGCAGTTTCGAAGCAGAAACTAATCAACGAGCACTGGCTGCAAGACCCAAAAGAGAAACTCTAACAGACATCACCAAAGAGGATTTTGCAAATATGGAAGTACTTCATCACAACTGAAGTTCAGCTTGGGTGACATTAGTAATGGCACAAACACTTTCAAGAGCAGCTAATGATCTGAAACAAGCAGTAAACCTGCATGGAAACATGATAAAAAGCTTTGCACTGAATCTGCAAGTCTGCAAGATGAACTAGAAACAAATCACTTGAGAAGAAACATTGCAAATAGAACAGAATCAGTTTGTGTGCATATTTCTACTATTAAAACACTAACACTGTTGTCTGGGATGCTTTTCAGGGCTGAACAAACCAAATCCTACAGTGATGGAAAGGAAAACGTCAGAATGAACACCAGACTCAGAAAATCCCAGTAAAGCAAGACAGTTCTCATTTGGCCACAGATAAATGGGGGTGTTAAAGAAACACTAATATACCAAAAGAACACAGATGCTGAAAACAAAGCATTTCAAAAAAAATGAAGACAAGTTCCCACAGTTTGGCAAATTTTGTCAAAATTGACCGTGCTAAGCCAAGCTATCATGTTCCAGAAAGAATCATTTTAATCACGGTCACTAATGAGAAATGAAGACAAGACCTTTAAGGGAAGCAGGCTTTTGAGAGTCCTCAGAATTTGACAGCAGCAAGTGAAAGGGGCAGGCACCTGATAATCCCTGTATTGACAGCTCAGCAACGTGTTGCCCCAGAGGACTGCAAAACAGCAGTTTAATAAGACTGTATCCCCTCCTAAGACACTGAGACACATTAAGCTGCATGAAAGCAAATTAAAGAGCTATGTCAGTTATTGGATTAATTAGAGCTCACTAGTTTAATAATATTTTACTTAGAAAATATAGGAATCATTCTACGATTCGTATGATTCTATAATCCTTAGAAAATGTCCTTCCTTTAATAAAATCGTCTTTGATGGTCCAAAGGTACAGCCAAAAAGCATTTGTTTTCTGTCACCTTGAGTATCACACAAGAATTATGTTTGCTAAACAGAGTTCAAAAATTATGAAGAAGGGTGATTAAAGAGATATTTCATAGCAAACTTCTGCACTGGCTACCCACTGCTTCTGTAGTCCAAGTTGCTGTCTTTAATACTCTGTAACAAGAATGAGTTAAGTTTACGTCATTCCTTGTTACTGCTGTAATCATAGCCTCGAGACAAGATTCATATTAGTCGTTTTATGCTCTTGTTGCATCATTCATCAAGAAAACGAGGAATAAGAATTTCAGTGCCTAATATGCTCTATGAGTTATAGGACTGTGCCAGGATTATACTTTAGCTTTTTTTTTAGTCCTGTTTCCTACCTTTCTCTGCATACATCTGCTTGAGAGCTGACTTGTAACCAACCATCACTTCACTTTTCTAGGGGGACCCTTCACTTCCAGATCTGACTAAGCTGTGACACCTCATCAGCAACCAAAAAAGGATAGTAAATCTACTAATAAAACATAGCCCAGACATAAATCTGTTACCAGCTTGATCCATTTGGTGGATCTTGCTTCCAGCTCCCAGACGAGGGCCTTAGTATGCATGTAGTCCATTTGCAGGGTTACAAGGAGACAGGGATGTCAGGGTACAAGGTTTTGTATGTGTGCGCCGTTTGGTTCTTGTGTGTGAATTAGGTGGTGGGAGGGGATATAAAGACATGACCACACATGTGTAAATTTATGTGGGTGTGGACATTGATCTTCCACACAGAAATGTCTGAGGTATTTGGTGCTTTCATTGCCTTAGTCTTTACCGGAAAGGTTGTCTCTCAGTCCTGCCATGTCCCTGTGCTTAGGGCAGAGTTAGGCGTAGTGCAGTTCTACTTGTGGTAGAAGATCATCAAGTTAAAGACTACGTAAGCCTGTACCAAGGTACATGAGACCAGGTAAGATGCACTCAAGGGTGTTGGCTGATGTCATTAAGAATCTGCTCTCTAAGTCTTTGAAAGGTCATGGTGACTGGGGAGACCTGAAAAAGGCAAACATCGTATGCATCTTCAAGGATGGCAAGAGAGAGGAGCTTGGGAAATGACAGGTCAGCCTCACCTCAGTCCTCGGAAGGCTGTGGAGCATATCCTCCTTGAAGCAAGCTCTAGCCATGCGTAGGACAGGTGGATGTTTGGGATCAGCCAGTGCAGATTTGCCAGAAGTAAATCATACCTGACAAACTGACTGCATTCTACAATAAGAGGACAAGAAAAAAAAACAGTGGATGTTGATTTAGCAAAGATTTTGGTAAGGTGTTCTATGATATCCTTATAGCCACATTGGTGACATACGGACCAGATGAGATGTGCAGAAGGTGAGTGGATTACTGTCCAAATTGTTAGGCACAGGGAGTAGTAGTAAGATGTTAAAAGTACAACTGGAGGCCTGCTGCTCATGGTATTACACAGGGGTTGATACTAGGGCCAGAAGTGTTTAACATTTGTATTAACAACTTGGGCAAAAGCATGGACCGCAACCAGCAATTTTGCAGATAATACCAAATGGGACAGAAGGAGTTAATACACTGGAGGGCTGTCATTTCGGGGACTTAACAGACTGTAGAAATGATTTGGCAGAAATTTCCCAGAGTTCAGCAAATGCAAAGCCCTGTATATGGGAAGGAATAACTCAATAACGGTGGCACAGGCTAGAGGCCAACCAGCAGGAAAGCAGCTTCACGGGTAAGGACTCATGGGTCCTGGTGAACCAATTGAGCACAAGTGAGCAGTGCATCTCTGCAGCAAATAAAAGCAACCAAATACTGGGCAAAAGCACAGACAGCGAGTCAAGGGAAGTGATTTTCTTCCTTTTTATTTGGCACCTATAAGACAGCATATGGAGTACTGCCTCTCACTTGGGGCTCCCATATACAAGAGGGATACAGGAGTGAGTACAGCAGATGGCCACCACGATGCTCCAGGGCCTGGAGCACATAAAGTACCATGAGAGGCTGAAAAAGCTGAGTTGGTTCAGCCTGGAAATGGGAGAGGATCTAAGGGAGGATCTTATTACTCTCTTTAATACCTAATGGGAGGTGATAGAGAGAAGACACACCAAAACTTTTCTCAGAGGTGAACAGCAATAGGACAGGGGGTAATAGATGCCAATTGCTACAAGGAAAACTCCTATTAGATATAAGTAAAAGCTTATCACCATGAAGGCAGTCAAAGCCTGGAATCAGTGTCCACAGAGGCTGGGGAATCTACATCCTTGGAATTATTCACAATCCAATTGGAAAAGGCCCTAAGCAATGTGACCTAACACTGAAGTTAGCCCTGCTCTACGCAGGGACTTGGACCAGAGAGGCGTCTTCCAACCTAACTGGCTCCATGACTTTGTGATGTTGAATTTGCTCAACACGATCTCTTTTCTTCCCTGTCTTTTTCTTCAGGCCTACAAAGTTATTTGTGTTACTGTCTCAAACACTCTCAAATGCACCCTCCTCAGGGAGCCTTCTTCCATGTCTTTCAACCTTTTGAAGTATTTTAATGTTACCAATAATTGCATTCTACTTTTGTATTACATACGGAAAGTGGCACATTCTTGAATATGAAAAATAAAGTCACTGGCAATGTACATTTTAACAACAGGGAAGCTTAAAGTGGAATTAATGACTGATGAAACTACAATGAATTGAGAAAAGGGTAATGAGCTCCCTGTAGCCTCCACCGTGCTGCCCACTTTCCATTATCTCCTAAAATTCCTTCCTTCAAAAATCTAGGTTGAAATAATATGTGAACTGAAACTAATGAAAACATCATCTTAATTAACAAAATAGTGCAAAACAGTTTGAAAGTACCTCTGAATGGCAACAAACTGCAGCCCTAGATGCAAACAGACGTATGGATAGCTGTTGCAGAGAATTCCTTTCTGTAATTCATTTCTTGCATGGGGGTTGATTCCAGGAAAGTATGCCTCTTCCTTATTCCAGATTTGTTTCAAATTAGATATTCCAAAGCTTTCACATCAAAAAAGATAATAGGCAAAGTTTTCTGGTTTTATCATAAATTTGCAGCCCAAATTCCAATGGAAACTGTACAAAGCTTTTAAATATATTTGTGCAACTTTATGGTTTTCAGTCAAAATCTCAAGTTCCTGCAGGCCTTCCAACAGCTGCCTCCCACACAGACAATATCACACACGAGAATGAAAAATGAGAAAGTTTCTATCCTGCTCCAAGACACTTCTTGCATACTAAATTGACTCCCAAATGGTATCACAGAGAATTTTTATAGTAAGACACATTGCCATCCTGTTTCACAGTCACCATTTTAGAACAGCAGGATGTCTCTGGAGCTCTGCTGGACTGAACAGCTGGGTTTAAAACATTGTCTGGGTTCTCAGGGGACACATATTTACAGAAGAGGAGAGAAGGTTAAATGTTATCAGTATCTTGGAGACTTTGCTCAGGAAAAAAAAAAGTTTATTTATTTTTTTTTCGCTGTATATTTTGCAGCTGTATGTTGGACCGATTTAGATTATTGCCCAGGTCTGAGGCAGACTAACTTGTGCATTAATATAATTTCTATCTCTAGAGACAAATGTAAGGATTTTTTAAGAGGGTTTTTTTTCCCCAAATAACTAACTCCAGAAAAACAATCTGTATTGGGCGAAATCTGACAGGAGGAGACAGGCTACATTAGCTGCACCGCGGCACTGCGCTTCTGACTTCAGGACTCGAAGTGGATCAGGGCACAGACAGGACCAACTACAATTTGCTGGCACCTGTCCCTGCAAACATATCCTCACATTGCTCCTTCAGCAGTGGAACCACTGTCCCAGCTCACAGCCCTGGCAGGGACACACAGGTTCCCATCAGGCAGCTGCTGCTTCTCCCTCACACCTTTTCTGGGAAAGACAGAGAAGATACCAAGGGTGAATTGTGCAGAAATCAGTGTCTGGCAGAGTATTTGCCACCCTTACCATTTCCTTTAAAGCCTGCTGCAATAACTGCTGTGCAGGATCTGCTCCTGAGGGTAAACTCAAATTTAAGGACACTGATGTTGCCCGTTACCACAACATTGCAAGGCGCACAGCACCATGGTCCTTGTTGCAATGCAAGGTCCACCTTGGTATTCCTTCCCTTGCTTGAGAACTCTAAGCTATATTTGAGCTGGATTATGAGGTGCAGCAAAATAAAACAGGACAAATGACAAGAAAATGTGAAAAGATGGCTGACGGGCCTCCTTCATATTCCCCTCACATTTACAATGAATTTCAGGCTCCTTAGCTTTCACTAGGCTGCAATAATCACAAGAGGCCAAAAATTGCTGTTCTGACCCAACTCCATATTCACTGCCTGGCTGGTGCAGGATGTATGACAACAGAAGACACATGCTGTCCTCCTTAAGCTAGAGTTTCATGGCAGCAAAACAAGGGAAAGGAAAATATGTGGGGTAAATAAGTGTACTTCCATGATATATAGCTGCGCACTCTCTCTTTATCAGTAGGTTAGTCCTGGGGGCTATGCACTCTGCATTGAGCATCCTTCTTCCCCTCTTTGGATACCTGCTTCAAATGACTGAGATGTAGTAGACACTGCCCCTGAAACACAAAAGTGGTCTGCAGGGTACAAATAGTCAGAAGGCACTTTTGCAGCAGCTTTTCTCATATGCCGTACTACCTAGCTGCGGATTTGCACCACTTGGGGTGCTGAGTAGTGCTTGCTGTATTAGCACATGTATATCATGCTGGATTCTTGCACAGAATGGGGTTGGCGATAGCTATGAGGCAGTCTCAGAGGCACCGTGCTGGCAGATATGCTAGCTCTTCTCTTGCTCCAAACTCAAATCCAAGCAACTATGGGTACCTGGTGTATATCCCAGGTGTATAACCTGCCCAAACGCAGGATACATTCTCATTAACATGGGTACATTTCTTTCAGATGCAGATTAAGAACAAAATAAGCTCATATGCATCTACAAAAGACTTAACGTATCTGCATTCTGCCTCCTTTCATAGAGGTTAAGTCCCTACTTCATATTTCATCCAGCTCCCTGGAACAGACACTTTTAGGGTCCAATTCACCTGACCTATTGATTAATAGGAGCACAGGCTGGCTGGGTTCAGCTGCACATGACTAAATTACAGACATCTAGAGTTGAACAGGATGAGGTCGCTCTTAAGAACCTAGGAAGAAGGATATCAACCCTGTATTAAGTTGTTCTGACATCAAATAGATGAGGCAGACCCTACGCTGGGGTTATCTGAAGCAATTCTGCTGACTTCTGTGAAGCTGCACTGCAGAGCACCGTTACTTTCATGAATTAAAGACCTGGCTCTTTGACATGGTTTCATTGCAAACAGCATTTCTAGACTCCGCTTTAACTTGGAGTCCAACGAGTGCAACAAAGAACTCAATTAAAATGAAAGCGATTATAATCCATCTTTTTGCTGTTCTTTGTTTCCCCTTGACAAAACACTTTCAGATTTATAGTGAACAAGATAACAAATTGCAATACGAGTTCTAGGTGGTGGGTCTTTGTACTGATGGGATGTAGGCTTTCTCAAAAAAATAATGTTTGTCACATACTACAGCTACTGTTGTATGCATCAGCACATGAAATATGACCTGAATTCCATTTTCAAAGCTATCACAAGAAATATTGTTTGTACTGAGGGTTCATAAAGTGCTCTAGCAAGTTATTACATTTATAGTCTATTTTTTCTTTCCTTAAGATTTATCTTCCATTTTTACTCAAAAACCCAGGGCCAGAAAATCACATTTGGGCTTAAAAAAAAAAAATCTCTTTCACTCATTTCCTCTCAATTTGATAAGTTAGTCTTAGTACCCAACTTAGAGACACTTTCTCCCAAAATGCATAGTCACTATACAGCCACAGTCTCTTAAAGCAAAGAACCAATATTTTATGAATCATTACAGTAAAATAGAGTTTAGAGTAGACTTTAATATTCCTATTTCCCAGCTGTATTGCAGCAATTTAGCTGCCTTCATGAAACAGTAAATCCCATAACACCCTTAGCACTTGTTGGTCTTTTCTTCCTAGTTTCGGATTAATGTGCCAACAACAAAGCTCCATAATGAGAAAGTACATCTGCTTGTTGTCCAGAGAGACTAAGAAAGTTCATAGCTCGCTGAACTCTATTCCTGTTACTGAATTCCTTTCTTGGAGTGTGTTGTGCTGGACTGCTTCTAAAAGGGAAGAGTAATAGGACCAAACCCAGAAGTGAACCCAGGTTGCTTTTCCCTGGGGAAGATTGTTTCACCATGGAGAGCGTACCCCCAGCATAGGCTGAAGTAACAGGGACACTGCTTGCTACAGAGCAGAGGTCACAGCGACTTGTTGGTACTCAAGCAATACTGAGAGACAAATGTCTTGCAGTCATTACGAGCCCATTTTTTTCATTTGTTTTCATTTTAAATCCTTTCATTCCTGTAGCCCTGAAGCTCACAACACCTTTTGGCAGGGATGCCTCTCTCTGTCGTTAGCAGTGATGATACAAGCTGACAGTGGCAGGAATCACAAGCTGTAGAAACTTATCTTCAGGGTATTGATGCCCACTGAGCTGGCTTTGACAACTCTGCAGAAGTCTCCTTCACAAGAAGACATGACATATACTCGTAGCAAGAAGATGACTAGCAATTTTCTGAATTGAGGGTTGTAGCTGGATCATTGTGTTTATAGCCAAAAGTGGAACAATTCTGTGTGAAATTGTCCCATCCCACTTGGTTTTCACATTTTTTTGTTGCAACAAGTTCCATCATGTATGTGGTGGGTGGAAAAAATATTTTAAGCCTGCTGCCTGATAAATCCAGAATAAGGAACACACAATGAAGTCATGAGAAATACGGATTAGTTGCCTACTAGCTTTCTCTGAATTCTCTGTGATTGCTATTTCGTCTGCTGTTAGGACTTGGCTGGGATGCAATGAAGAGTGGAAAGTAAGACCTTTTGGGAGACTTTTCTATCTCTAAGCATGTGCTTCTTACTTCAAAAAGTTAATTTCTGTGAAATTTTCAGATGAACAAGCAAGAGGAGAGGGTGAAAAGAAAAATGCTATAGTTCACCTTAAAGTACCAGTGAAGCTTAAGAGGCAAAGTATTAAATTATTAAGCCAAAAGGATAAATAGACATTTCACTACAACTCAGGTGAGGTCTTAACAACACTCTAACTGGGATGGCTGTGGAACTGTGAAACCTAAAAATAGAAATATCACATGAGAATGTAGGATTGCCTGTTCACAAGACCACAGAGACATCATGATTGGAGATCAGCCGATTACAGCTTTGTCATCATCATTCTCAGAGTGTGGAGGTCAGGAAAGGGTTCACGAAGGATAAAGAAAAATAATTCAAGGTCTGTAAAATCAGCTTTGCATCGAGAGATTTAAAAACGCTCAATTTGGCTTAAGTGATGAATTAGTCTATAAATACCTACTCAAAGAAGGAGATTTCTCTGAGTTAACAGGATCTTTAGATTAGCAGACAAAGGCATAACATGGTTCAATGTCTGAAGTGAAACAAATTCCAGCAAGAAATAAAATTTTTCGGAGACAATGATTAATCACTACAGGATGCTTACAAATTACTAGAAGGCACTGGCCATTCCTTGCAATTAAAAAAGAAAAAACTTCCTAAAATACACGGCTTGGAAAAAATAATATTTATTCAGGGAGACTTATGCAACACAGGTTTGACTGAATCCAAATATACTTTTACAGCCACTCCCTTTGTCTGTGTTTCTACAGAGGAAAATAATGCTGTGTTCAGAAAGCATTACCAAAATTGATTTCCAAGTGGTTCCTCACATCAGGAACCATGTCTTCTTTGTTTTTCTCACTTGGCATTTCTACAAGGCAGATGGGTATTAGCTGTCAGCCGGGATTTCGAATGCAGGAAGATGATGCCTACTTCAAAAATGTTCAAGACCAACACACAGCAAGGCAGCACAGTGAATGGGGGCAAATTTAAGTGTACCGTCACCTGGGTTCATCAGAGAGTGAACAACTGGGGGATGGAGGAGCCAGTCCTCTGTGTTTTCATGGGCAGCATTCTTAGATGGATAGACATGAGTATTTTATTTCCTACCTACACACAATAGCAACCCATTCCTCTCACTCTCTACCAGTACACAAACTCTGCCAAACCCCTTTTGTGATTTCCCCATTCAGAACAAGTACGTAAATCAAAGTGAGCATGCCCCTTGGTGCTCTCCAACAACTGTAAAAGCCAGATGTGTGCACTACCCACATAAGCAGAATCTCTTGCAAAAGGCAAGCATTCGGGTGCCCTCTGGCTGCTTAAAAATCTGGATTTTTCTCTAATAATTTCCAAAAAGCAAATTACATTCTTGCTTTTTACATCATTTATACACTACATTGTCCATGCTTTCTAATTCTATAGGAATACACTTCAAAAATAAGTCTCTGTGAAAAGAGTAGATATTTTATTATTGCTACAAAGTTCTATTTCCCATTGTCTGCTTAGAATGAAACTGTCTTAACAAATTATTTGTAAATCAAGAATAAACCTTGTTCTCTGCGTCTTCTGACACACCAAGATGGTTTTTAATGCATGCCCATGGATGACAGATACTGACAGTGTATTTGTAATTCAGAGAATATCTGTTGAGTGTTACTGACATTTTACACTAAAAGACAAGCAGAGAATTTTGTAGACAATTCTCCATTCCTTCCCATAACTAGGAAACTGTCCTTAGTTTTCAAAAGATTTGGATCACAAGTCCTGCTCCAACCATTTTTCTGAGGTTGGTTTGAGACAAAAAGGAGTTGGGCAATTACACCGCCTTTGTGTGTCCTCTTAACATCTGAACTGTCCAGCCAGTTTCAGTGAAAATTTGAAGAGAGGAACTGAAGACTCAAGTGCATTTAGTTCCTAAAAATTTTGTGAAAAGAGGTTCCAGTGTGGAGGAGAGAAACCTAAATTAGTTCAGCATGAGTTTAATTATGGACCTAGACTTCGGAGAATCCCCCTGAGTGCAGACTGATACAAATGCTGTTACAAATTCAGGAAAAGTTTCAGTCAGAGCTTGAATTTAATTTGATGGAGGATAATTCAACCACACAATATAAAGCCACAGGAAACCAAGATTTCAGTTCCCTTGGTCACAGAACAAACTGTTGCATTTTTAAACCTGCCCAGATCTCACTTGGGCAGCTCTTCTCAATGCTCACAGGCTCAGCACTAGTGAGTTAACTCTTACTCACTCATAAGCCAACTTTACTAATATATAGAGTTTGCAGGCTAGAACACAAGAAAGCTATTCACCAGCAAGATCTTGCAGTTTAATGAATTAAGATATTAAAGAAAAGCAGCTCAGAATCACCCAGAGGCTGCTGATGTCAATGCAAGAAGCACCAGCCTGTTTCAAAAGGTTTTGCTAGAGCCTAGGGGATTTTTATTAGAGTCTTAGAAAATAAATGAGATTTAAAGAAGGATAAGGATTACAATTAACACACAAGATAACGATTCAAAAAGTGTGGAGTACTGCATGAAAGGTAGAAGGATGCCAGAAGCAAGACAGATAAAAAGAGAAAGTTGTGAGGTAGGAGGAGACGTTGGCAGGCTCAGAAAAATGTGCAGTCTCTGAACAGCAGGCAAATGATAAAGAATTACTAAAACACATGAAATTGAGAAAAGAAGGCAAGACAGACTGGTAAAGCCAGTGACCCAAGCAATATCACATTAACTATAAGAAATGGTGCAAAACTATGAGAAAATTCTACTTGATCTGGCAAACACGCAACAATCACTAGTTCTCTAGGAAAGATGTAGCAAATCAGGTGAAGCTATTTTGCCTAAGGCCATTTTCACCGTCTTATATATGTACGTCTTGTAGTGCTTTTTCACATCTCAAGTTTATTTTCATCTCCTCCAAGACATCAACTGTCCATTAATTTCTTCATTTCAGAATACATTAGCCTCAACTTGAGTACAAATGGGATTAAGATGGCCATTGATTTAGCACAGTGGATTAAAGTTAGTGTTGACACATGCAGAGCTACTCAGTAAGGAAAGAGAACCACAACATTAAACACCAAGCTCACACTGAAAGCAAATACACAGAGTTGCAGTACAAACTGCCAGCCAGAGGAATAATCAGTCAGTCAAAATGTTAGTTCCAGTGGAAAATAATAGTTTCCATGGAATCAAAAGCTTCAGCAGG
>NW_009613504.1:52150-63866 GCF_000690535.1 Cariama cristata
TTTCTATTTTCTCAAAAAGCATTTCACTTCCCCTCCTTCCCTGGCTCTAAGTAAACCGAAATAAAGTAAGGAAAGATAAATATTAATTCATCTTCTGTAGCTACATATCTACTGTGTACTCAGTTTTTCAGTCAAACTCTTCTTTCATTTACTCAGGCAAAGTCCCAGTGACTGTTTACTTTGGTCCTTTAGACACCTTCACTAGGCGAGATGCTGTTCTCTACTTCATCTTGGTAAATTTGGGATCACTTCAGCAAAGCCAAGCCCTTGATTCACTGTTTTAAGACAGGTTATTTTGGATCCACACATGTGTAACTAGAATTTAGGCTTTGCCCACTGATCGTGAACAGAAGATATGCACATATTTCTTTAAACCTTCAAGGCTTCAGAGTCAGATACAAGACTTCTTAAGCTATGCTTTACACATTTTGACAGAAACTCACTTGTTCATACTATTACTCCTTCTTGCTGCATCACAAGATCAGAGTTTAATACACTCATTAATCAAAATGTGACAAGAGTTTAAGATCAGGCAAGCCACATTTAATACACAACAGAAGCAAAGGTCTGAGCATATTAACTTACTCAGCAGAGTTAGGGCAGGAGATGTGACACTGGCCCCTTGCTTAGTGTGATGTAAAGCAACAGCAGAGGATCCATAGTCCCAGGAGAACAGTCTTGTGCATGCCTATGATAAATAAGGTTTCCCATATGTTCATTATAGTTGACTAAACAAGTTGTCATGATACGATGTTCACAGACAAAACCCTTCATATCTAAAGGGTTTAACTGGATTCACAAAAGCTCAGTTCCATCCTTCTCATTCAACAAATGAGGATTGGGTTAACACTAGGCTAAACCCAGGAATAACACAGACCTCAAGATCAGGTTTGCATTGCCCAACCTTTGTTTTTGTTGGTGTTGCATCCAAAAACCCTAAAGCAGACCTAAAGCAAACCCGTATAAACCTTCTTACTTCCCTATTCTACTCAATGACAAAACAAACTGGAGACCTAGGAAGGAGAAAATGTGATCTAATATCTAAAAATATCAGACTATGCAGAAAGGGAAACAAATTGGCATGCCCCACTTTGCAGCAGCAGGTGCAGCAGATTTGAGACACAACTGCTGTTATATACTATTTGTAACATTTGTCTGTTGAAAACACTGTAGTAAACATGAATGCTGTCTAAAACATGCTCCTCCACTGTACTCAAAACAGCTGAGTAGCGGGAAATCATTTTAAGACAATGCATCTGCTGACCTGTGTTTTACAAGGTGTTAAAACATGAGTGCTCTCTAACCTCAGCTTCAGTTGCTTCCAAGGTCAGGGAATTCCCACTGCTCCCAGATGGACTTCCCAGACTGCACTCAGCACAATGTGACTTCTGACCTCTGTCACTAATCTTGCCTTCAGAGTTTAGTACCTGACACATTTTTTGTGCAGCAGAGTCATCCCTGGAAGAACTGCAGGAGGAACTTCGGGGAAAGGAGATCATGGCACAAGCCAGCCACATTTATTTTCTTTGTGAATCTGAGTCCTGGTCAGATAGTTCCTCAGATCCACTCTGTCTTTGAAGTCAGTCTGACTTTGAAGTTTGCAGGCAACAGATAACTGTAACATTCAGAAGATTTTTAGTAGGATCAAATGCAAGCAAGTATAGCTTTCTCATTTGTGTTTCAAGAAAAGGTTTGCCTCAACAGAATGCACGTGACCAACTAAATGTCATCCATAAGTCTATAAGTTAAAAGACCTCAGAAGTGACTCACAGGAGAGGTTTATGCCGGGTGGTGGGTCTCTGGTTCCACTGTGTCCTATGTACACCAAGCCTGTGTAACCCCACAGTTACACAGCTGATTCTTTTCACATAGCACAGCGTGTCTACTAGGCTAATGATACCATGGTGCTCTCCCCAAGGTAGATTGCCATTGCCTGGAATTTGGAAATTAAAAACATGACACAGTCCAAAAAAAAACCCACTCCCCCAAGGAAAAAGGAACACATGATAATTCACACCACGTAAGAATTGGACCCAGTAAGGTTTGAAGAGACACAAGTTAAAGGATAACCCATTGTTACTACTTGGTGTGTTGAATTTTCTTTATCTTGTTGGAAGCCCTCCTCAAGACCTTTTCTAGCCACCTAGCCCTACCAGTCCTGAAGAAAGATGTTTTGCCTTCAGCGTACCTCTGGCAGGGATGGTCCTGTTGTAGGCTACAGTCTTACTGATCTTCTCAGCTTTGTGAGTGCCTGGAAAGTGACCGACTTCCTTTCTTTGGAGATCTTCTTTCCTTGAGAGCCCTGTATCCCCAGCTGTCGCTCTGCAGAAAATTGGACAGTGCTAACAGAGCTTCCACTGTCTCCAGTCTCTTCTAAGGCCCTAGTCAATCCCAGTGTAAACAGGACACCCAACGTATACTCGAATCTTGCACATTTAGCATTTCCATTTTGAAAGTAACGCCTTCTGCTCCTGTGTGCATAAAGAGAACCACAGGGTGGAGGTATGAAAATGTGGCATTGTTTTCTCATTTAAATATATCATGATTTATACCCTAATTATGCTGTCTATTTTTTCATTATTGTGACTCACTTAAATTACATCTTTTCTGCTGTTCATTTAGCAAGTCTAACTACATATTGATTTCAGTATCTTCTTGGACAAAAAACTTGGAGATACTAATAACGCAGGAGTGATAATCAAGTTCCTGTAGAGATATGCATCTGTCATTTTCTTTTCTCTAAGGGTGGACCCACTCATCTTAAAATATTGTGTTAACACACAAACATACTAAATGCTATTATGAACTAACATTCTACAGTCAGGTAGACCATATTCCAATGAGAGGTGCTATCTAGGAACACCTACATTGGTAATTATTGTTCCATCAGGGAATAATGGTATATTTAATATCAAAAGCATCTCATTGATCTGAATGTCACATTTAATTTGAACTTGACTCAGAATAAAATAAAATGCAGTTGCATTTAATTCAGTATCTATTACATCATAATATTCTATGATCTATGGCTGATCTTTCATTGTTATTATCAGTGCCATGGAAAGTATCCACTCCAACAACATTTAAGGTTAAAAAAATAAACTAAAAATCTTTTTTAAAGGACCAACTACTTAATTATTTCTGTCCTAAACTTTCTGTTCTCCATCTAAAGGCAAAAGATCAATGTTCTCTCAGTGATAAGAGAACTAAACAGGAATCCTAAAGAGACTGGAAGAAAGTCCTAGTAATAACTCATCTTAAAATAATTAAAATAGGTCTGCAGTTATTTACTCTTGCCAAATTAGAGGGATTCCCCACACATATCTAAAGTATGCTAGGGAAAAGCTGCTGTCAGAACCAATGTAATGAGATGAAAATTTGTTGTACCTGCTAGCACCACTTGCTAAAAAAATGATTTTTTAGTAGCCATCAAATGCATTGGGCAGGGTGAAAAAATGCTATAAAGAGGCTCCCATTCTGCAGAAACTTCAATTATTTGCTTTAGTGCCATTGAACTCCATGGGACTTACACAGGGAATACACTTTACCATGTGCAGTGTATTTTTCTCAGTGAGGATGATCTGTTTAAACTCTGGCTTAAGTGCTTGGCCTCATATAAGGATTTCTCATTAGGTACCTGGGGCACAGTTATTTTTGACCTAAAACTGAGATCAGCATCTTAACTGGCATCTTCAAACCACCCATTCTGCTCTCATCCACATCATCCCTCTGCCAATACCAGGAAAATGAAGCAAAAGAACCAAAGCTGCATGCTGCACGATTCACTCTTCCCTCTGTGGGAATCAATAACAAAACACTCACTAACTTCAGTGAGACAGAAATAGACCTTCAAAGTCTGGGAGTTTGCCCTTAAGTCCAGCAATGCTCAAAAAAAAAAATCAGGTACATGGCTTCGTGGTATTTCCAACACATTTACAATCTGTCTTGTGTAAATGGTACTAGTAGTCATAGAATCATAGAATCATGGAATCATTATGGTTGAAAGAGACCTCAAAGATCATCAAGTCCAACCCATATATCCGATGCCACCATGCCTGCTAAACCCACTAAACCATGTCTTGAAGTGCCACATCCAAACATTTTTTGAACACCTCCAGGGATGGTGACTCCACCACCTCCCTGGGGAGCCCGTTCCAATGGCTAACAACTCTTACAGTGAAGAAGTTCTTCCCAATATCCAGCCTGAACCTCCTGTCCTTTGAAAACAGAAGTCAGGTTAGACCTGAGGCCACTGAACAATTGACATATATCCAATAAACATATTAAGATATTATTCACTTACTTATAGCAATGTAGTTTCTGGTCAGCTCCCAAGAGAGAATTGTTCATGTATCACACGTGCAGCATGACAGCCCAGTGTTTGCTGTCCAAGCTAGCAACAAGTACAGCCAGGTCAGAGGCTGGGGTGTAGAAAGGGGGACTACATACCCCAGACTCCAGCAGAAGGTGATGGGAAGAAAAAAGGGGAAAGCTCTTTTTCCACAAAATTGTCCAATTCTGTAGAACTGGACAATTCTACATTAAATTGACAACCTAAACAAAAAAATAGGAGTTTAGCTGCCCATTTAAGACTTCTGAAAATGTGATTTACTCCCAGTAAATACTCCTGCATTCAGTAAGCAAATGCCACACAACAGAAAGAAAACTCTGGCAGTCACCAATGAACCAATCTGAGAAAAACTAGTTGTTGCTAGGACTTTATGTGTTAAGGAAAACACTGAGAATGCTCTTTGAATGTATCTATTGCCACAGGCATGGTTTGGGTACAATACCCTTCCCAGAAGGATAGCTCAGAAACAGGACAGTAATCTGAATGGTGATAATCTTTAATCTTGCAATAAATTTACTTTTGCACTTAAATCTTACTACTTATTACTCAAAAAAAGAGGTTTTTAATACACACAAGGAACAAAAACCCCCATATTTCTTTTTAAAAGTGACATAAATAATATTTTCTTCTGATAAAAGAACATCAGACATATGGTAAGGCACTTGTAAGACACTTGATATGTACTTCAAACACTATGGTGATTCTCTTCCTCCTTCTTATCTTCATTGGAATAATCTAATACACTCTTTTCCTGTTTAGCATCAGCCTTTTGACTGGCAATACTTATCCATCAGCACACGCTCAAGTACATTACTAACACACCTGCATTCACTGATTTGTCAAAAATGGAGACAGCTGCGTTTCATAGTCTCCTAGGCAGCTTTGCATCCAGCTACTATGACCTACCTAAACAAACTCCGTTGGCATCAACAGCCTAGTTGTCATGCCCACCACCATGTTCCCACTGTCGGGAGTCTGTCCCAATTGCTTGTGAACAGTCTGCACATCACACATGCAGGAATAAGGTGATTAGTGTCACGTTCATTCCTTTTCACACATGAGGATTCGTAAAGGCATTCACTGACACTGACTTTGCAAAAGTTTTCAGTTTACCAGCTTGCTTTTACCAGCAAAATCTATAATAAGGTCCCAGTTATCAAAGTCCCCTGAAAAATCAAGCAGGAAAAACACTGTTTTCCATGCAATCATTTCAAAAGAGAATGCTAATACATTAATGTCAATACTAATAGATTAATGTCAATAAACCACGTTCAAGTCTCTTCCAACCTTTCATACACCAGGCAGTGATTACCATTGCTGAACACAAGGCAGAGAGCTCATGACTGCCTCTTTCCTCAGCTCTGGTTGACTGTTCTGTATCTATTACCAGATGCAAACCGCATATGCAGAAAACCACTGGAGCCTCAGTCCTCAGGAGACGAGTGCAGAAGTTCTCCTTCCTTTCAGAGCTCTAAGTTAACTGGAATCAGAGGGGGTCACAAGTACTATAGACAACTTGCACATCGCATCTTTCTAACCTTTTTTTACCCCCGTTTTTCTAGTTAGAAAGTAGTACGGCTTGACTTGCTGATGAGACTATAGATTGGATTTTGTAACCTGCACCTGTGTTCTTGAAATAAATGTTGGTGTTTAATCCCTTGTTTCATTTCTCAGCATCTTTAATTGATATCTCTTTGTACATGCTGAACACTACATTAATTCTATGACTTTCTGCATCTTCACAGAGCTCTAATGATCAGAAACATCCCATTCAGCTAAGGTCTTGTTAACACCACTCATTGTTTCAACCACACTCACTCTATTAGTAGTACAGACCCGTAGCCAGCAAATACGATTATCTGGGGATGTATGTGACCATGCAGATTCTTCTTTTTCCTCCCTCTCAGCATTTGCAATCTCTTCTGCTATCTGTAAAGCATAAGTCCAAAAACATTTCTCTAATACTCTTCTGCAGATACAGTGTTGTGATGTTGACTTTTCTCTGTTTACTCTTTCCAATACTAACAGTCAGTTAAAAAAGTCAATCAGCAGAGTTATCCAGCTCAGTCTAAAGTAAACACCTACACTCGCCCTGCTCTCCAGTCTACTTACATTGCTCCAAGCTGGAATAGAAAACACACAACCTTAATGTTTCTTGTAAACACAACATCTTGTTCTGAAACAAATCTTAATTTCCAAAGGCTAAATCCTGTAGAACAGTACAGGTAATTCATTAATTCACTAAGAGAATGAGAGTATCGCTGTTTTTAGAAAATCCGTATTAGTGACCACAGCAAACAGAGGCAAAATGTGCTTTCAGTAGATTTTTTTTTCCAACCTGCTCTTACATAAGGCATCACTGAAATAACTTATTAGTACCTCTGTTTTGGCTGATGAACTACTTTTGTTTGTCTCTCTGGATAATTTTGCAAGAAGAAAAGATATGATTGACTGCAATGTGTTTCAAAGGAAGGAGACTATCTTTTGCACTTTGATGACATCTCTTACCTGTGAAGCTTCAACTCATCCTTCTGTGAAATCTGGAGTTAGGAAGCCATTAGCAAAAGGTTCATTTCTGATGAATGCAACATTTTCTATTGCAGTGTGTATATTACTGATGTTAACAGTATTCTACACTTCTGGTTTGGTTCCTCTTGATTTTATGTACAGTGATAACTACTAGGACAGGGACCTTCTGCAGTATTTATACGGGTAATGGTAGGAAACCTTCCACCCATCTTCTTAGCGAAGTCATTTTCCACTTGTCCATCCTCATCTAACGTATTGCACTTACCCAACACTTCATTAGTGCTTTGTCTTTTCAAGTACATGTTTTATTTCTGAGAGAAGATGTATTGCAGCTGCTTATGTGTCATTGATCAACTTGCAGCCTATCTCAGTGATTTCCTTGAAGTTTCCCTCATTACAATCCTAATACCCAGGTTTTTTGATTACATTCAAAACTGTTTTTACCAGGAAACCACTTCAACAGTTCTGAGGATTTTGAATCTGTGGTATTTCCTTTTTAATAAAGCTTTGGTGGCATCTGGAGATGGAAATGGCTGTGGATTCGGGAAGCTCGTAAGAATATCCCATCAGATTGCATCCATTGCTGACTGTTAAACTGGCAGTTAACGTTCTTGAAGTAGCAATTCCGACTTGCTAGGAAGGGAACACTGCTGACTCCTTCTTCAGTGTACTATCTCTTGAGATGACACATGCATGTAATCTAAAATTATTAAAGATATTGTAGGCAGCACAACAAGTCTACTGATACCTTTCAAATAAGACCAAAAATATCAGATGTATAAATAATAAAGGACACAGTATAGGTGGCTATCCTGAAAAAGCTATTCATCTGGCAATTTTATCACAGATAAAAAGATGGACTTTAGCGAAGACTGAAGTATATCCCTGAGACAATTTATGGCTCAATATCATGTCCACTACTTTTGATCCTTAGATGAAATCATACATTAATGCAACCATTTTAAGAACAACGGATCATAAGTTTCACTAGAAACTTCAAACTGTTGAAATTTCAACCACTGACATGTAAAAAAAAAAATCAACTGTGAAACAATTTCTTAGTATAGCCTCAGCCTGGCCATAAAAAAGATTAGTGCATAAAGATCACCATATGCACACGCTCTTTTACTTTCAGAAAATTGTTTCAACCATGGTCTGACTGTCCATGGTGAGTACCAATCATACCTAGACACAGTGTCCGGGAATCTATAAGCCAACACAGAGGGAGCGCAAGCAGACCAGGTGAACTTGAGCAAAACTCAAATCAGTGGATTATTTATGTATTTACAGTTGGTTCCATTAGAGCCTTAAACGGTCTATGACCAATATAGTGACAGAGATGTTAACATCCCATCAGCAAGGCAAGACATAAGCCCTGAAAGAAGGAAAAACTTTGCATTTTCTTAAAGAAGTGTAGATATTATTTTCCATGGATCGCTGAGGAAAGCAATAACTACCTTAAGGCTTGTTGCAGTTTATGCAGACAGAGTTTCTCAGTTGCTCATGGTGTATTGTCAGAAGGCAGTATGCAAATGGAGCAGATCATAATAAATTTCTATAGCTTTTAAGAGCAAAACGTTTGAAACGCTTTATTGCCAAGAACCTTGGAGGAGATAGAAAATGACAAAGTTACACTCATATGGGTACCTCAAGAGTGACTGCAAAGGTAAGTGTGAATCTTGGAAAACAAAATGTAAGAGATACCAGAATACATCTCACTAGCTTTGTCCATGGTCAAAAATACATAAGCTTTTCCTCCATATACCTTATGCATATATATACATACACCTTTTCCAACTGAAAAAAAAAAAACCAAACATGAAATGGTTGAAAATAGTTTATTTTCTCTCTGCAGCCACTAATACTTGAAATCACGGATATACAGAAATGTCTCCCAAAACTGCTTGTTTCTTTGTGCTTCAAAGGGAAACAATCCATTGTCTGATTATCTGCCAGGCAGCAGTGAAACTTAATTTAGAATAGTTGCAGATGTAAAAAGGTTACTGCAATCAAATAAATGTCTGGGACTTTGAAAATGCAACCTCATTTGCAGCTGCTAGTTTTAATTTTAATATGTCTACCATTCAAAGGAAAACAAGAATAAATATTTGCTTCCAGCCAGGTGCTTCACTCCCATACTGTGTAGCACAGCAGAGCACGATCAGAAAGTCATCCTTTGATCTGGAAGTTTAAGTAACATAAGTTTTCAGTCGCTTGTCATCTGCTATGGCAATTTCAAAATTACAGGAAATTCGTTTGTCAGCCTTCAGCACAGTGAAACGTTGAGGCACATCCACACAGATAATCACATGTATATTGAAAGGATCTAAATATTTCCCAACAATTATCACTTCCTTTAGAGATAAGGTGAGGGTTACCTTTTCTCCACAGTGGCAAAGATTAAGATAGTGAAAAGACATGACTAAATATTAATTATGTGCTAAAATTGCATGCTAAAAATATCAAGACACTGTCTTAGAAGTAGAATAGTCTTATTTGGGATGTACTTAACTCTGTGACATAAAGGATTCACTGAAGAACAAGTTATAACAAAAAAAACCACCACACCAGAACAAATTCCTTAATCAGAAGTGTAACTTATCTAAAAACATCTCCGAGAAAAAAAGAAAATACGGAAAATAATTTCATTCAGTGATATATGTTGGCTCTTGGATACCCAATTTCACAGCAAATAAGACAACCTTACCCTGAATCTGTCATTTTCTCTGAGAAAAAAAATGTGGACTTTTAAGGTTATCCCAAGCACTGATGGGCCAAACCTTATAAAAGGCTGGACCTGAACTTTTTGTTTTAGAAATACCTTGTACCTAGTGACTCAGCACAGTGTGTACACACAAATTTCCAGAACCTTCAGCATCCGTTTTCTCAACTTTTTTAAAACATGGAATTTATTACATCCTTTCCTATCTCTAAAGCAGCAACAGAAAGAATATTTTTCTCTGTAAATGGATTTGGGCAGATGCAGTAGCTTGCTGAATATGGATTCTGCTAAGGCTGAACTTCTATTAAAATTGTCAGTGGAACAGGTATGGATTTTTTATGAGTAGTTTTACGAAAGCAAAATGTACTGAAATATATGAAAAGTGATAACACGTAGCATTTTCACCAATAAGTTGAGGCTTGTGATGACTGTCAGTACATTTGAAGGCAGTAGAAATGTACATTTGAGATAAAAAACATGTGATATACCAAGGGAAATGTGGTTTTCCTGAAAAATTGTCTAAAATAAGGCTTTTTTCTGCACTTTTCCATGTTTCTGTCCTAGCTCGGACCTCTTCCCCTTGGCTGTGATCTGGTGGCAAAAGGCCGGTTAGTCCCAAAAGGATGCCAGCCTGCATTTCAGAGGACACATCAGACCAGGCTCCATCCTCTGGTGCTGTACACAGAACCCAAGGTGCTTCCCAAAGCCTTTGCCTCTGGCAACACGGCTCTGCTGAATTAGCATTTTCAAAAGAAAAACTCATTTTTCAGCAAGGCTTTTCAGATAACACCAGCTGCTGTTAAAAAATCAAATCTACCTCCGCTTTTCAATGCAATATTTATGGTTTGCTAGATCCACAAATTAACTATCCATGTAACATTAGCTCTATTTTTTTTCTTCATTGCTGTTGAAAATGGGTAAAATCATCTACAGCTTAGAAATCATTGCACCAAGCTAAGGCATCTCTAAAAAGCCCAGCTTAGAGATAAAAAAAGAGCCCTGAAATTATCTAACAGTCTCCATTTTGAGGATTTAATTTAATTTTCTTGCCAAAGCCAAAAGCAATCTGTGTGCAGAGCACTTGAAGTAGCAGCAGTCACTGTGTTAACACCACTTTCAAACAAATCACACGTGTATTGTTTCCATCCTACGGAAATGGCTGTGACCTACAGGAATAAGCACAATTATATATTTATTTTGTATATCATTAAAGCCAGGAAGATTGTCCTATAAGAAATGTTTAGATATAAGAGTGAGCCAGAGGGAACTGAATCTATGGGTGACGGAGAAGCTTTGCCAAAAGTCCGCTGTAAATGAAACCTGGTTTAGTTGCATTCAAAATAGGTGGGTAAGCAATTCTCCCAGAGAGTTTCCAGGGCTTTGCATTTTTTTTGAAAGATTATAGATTCCTAAATAAAACCAGAATATCTGTGGCATAAACATCTCAGTATCAACTCTGGATGCTGGCTTTATAGGCTTAGTGATTATCCTACTCTTAACTATAAATAACCCCCCCTTTTTTTTTTTAATAGAGCTTAGCTTTTGTATATTATCCACATTACTGGAAGATGTCGTTTTGTCTAATTTGGGACTTATGCTGAAAAATAAACAGCATTTTTAGCTTCTAGCAAATTATCCTGAAGGTTTTCAGTACTACCTGGCAGACTCAGACATAAAGTGTAATAGAAATAGAATTTCATTCCAATAATGAAATTCCAGTTTTATACTGTGATGAGATTAAGAAAGCCAGGTAACTTTACAGGCTAAATTATGGGTA
Source organism: Cariama cristata (assembly GCF_000690535.1). Lineage (NCBI taxonomy): Eukaryota > Metazoa > Chordata > Aves > Cariamiformes > Cariamidae > Cariama > Cariama cristata. The sequence continues at coordinate 63,530 of NW_009613504.1, forward strand.
TGTAAAACTGCAGCATGCAAAACGTTAGTCTACTACTTTATTACTCAATTATGTATTAATATGGAATTAAAAGACATCATGGTGTGATTTTATTGCTAACCACATCTGTTTGCATTTTTTTATAACCAACCACTGAGCCTTTTCATCAGAAATTTCCTTTTTAAAGTCTGAATTACCATGCCAAGAGGAAATCTGTAAGAATTCAACAATCAACAGGGCTGATCAAAAATGTTTAATAACAGTCTTATAGCGGAAAATTGTGCTCATTCAAAGTGTTCTCTTAGGATAATTTCAAACTTTAAATGAAAAGCTTAAACCAATGTGAATTAAGAGGGGG
>NW_009613504.1:63946-82383 GCF_000690535.1 Cariama cristata
CTAAAGTGGTTCAACAATCTCTAATGGGGGGTTTGATGCTGTTTTTTCTGTCCTGGTACTTGGGTCAGACCCCTGGCTGGGCTGCCCATCCCATCCCGGTCTGCAGCTAATGAATCCCGTAAAGCCTCAAGGTGCCTCAGCTCAAGACCACAGCTCGGGGGTTTGGTGCTGTTTTTTCTGTCCTGGTACTTGGGCCAGACCCCTGGCTGTGATGCCCATCCCATCCTGGTCTGCAGCTAATGAATCCCGTAAAGCTTCAAGGTGCCTCAGCTCAAGACCACAGCTCACTCAGCCCACTCATAAAGAAAGGATTTACAACTCAATTTCAGTTCGATTCCTATAGGCCATCACAAGAGCATTTTTTTGTGCTGTTTTTTCTGTCCTGGTACTTGGGCCAGACCCCTGGCTGTGATGCCCATCCCATCCTGGTCTGCAGCTAATGAATCCCGTAAAGCTTCAAGGTGCCTCAGCTCAAGACCACAGCTCACTCAGCCCACTCATAAAGAAAGGATTTACAACTCAATTTCAGTTCGATTCCTATAGGCCATCACAAGAGCATTTTTTTAACCTATTTTTTCCCATTTGCAGCCAAAATATGGAGAGAGTGGCAGCAGGTGGATTTGTTCTAGTTAATGTGTACAGGGCACATGTGAAAAAATTCCCAGTCATGTCTAATTCATGATAGTTGTGTCTGCATCAGGGTGCTTTTTTGATTCAAAACAGCAAGGAGGTTTTGAAGTGAATCCCCAAATGATCCTGACTTCCAATGCTCTGTTTTGGTCTGCAGTACAGCGTTGGCATGGGCAAAATAAATTTCCTCTGGAGGAAACTACAGCAGAAGCTAAGCTCTTCCCCAAGTGTTTACCAAATGCATTCCAAATCCCACTCCCAAATGGGGTGTAGGGATCCAAACCAAGGGCTGGTCCTTTGGTCAGCTTCAAGCTACATATAAGTTGGAAATGCTCACTCCAGAGCAACAGGTTACATTTGGTCTGAAATAAAATCCATCATAGTATGTAGCTATAGGGAGGACTCAGCATCAGCTCCTCTGAGTTGTCTTTCCTAACGCAGACATAGCCAGTTATTGTCAAATTTAACTTATTCAGGCCAGTAATTAACAGGCATATATGTTGTAGCACAGCTGTACGCAGAAAAAGCCATTCTCACTGCTCCGTGACGCTCATATCAATCCAAGTATCTCCATGTACTGCATTTATTCGTTGTTAAAACTGGTACATATGCACTGGTGCAAATGCTGCCCAAAGCACTGTGGAAATCAGCCTGTTCTCTCTCTGTCAGTAATAACCATCAGCCTGGCTATGAGCGAAAATATGTGCGCAGCAGAGGTGGAGGGCCAAAAGCAAACCAATCTGCTTTCTCATCTTAAGGGAAAAGAATGGCATCACTCCAGCCTTGTGCAGTTATTTAAATATTTTTTTTTCCTGGAAGAACCTCAGAAGACAAATATCTAATATTCTTGGAGTTCCCAAAGAGGCAGCAGTCATAAAATCCATGTTTCAGCATCCTGCACACAGCATAGGCAATGTCGAGCAGAACAGATGTCACCATGCTCTCACATAGAAACTAGGAAGCAAACCGTTGCAAAACTGAGCCCGCACCTTAACGCTGCATCATCTTCTTAGCATTGTTTCTGCACGTTAGCAGCTAAGAAAGGAAATGGCAGAAATACAGCCGCAGCCTGAGCTGTGCATTTCCATCAGCTTGGGGCTTTGACACCTGCTCTGGCACCAGGAAGGACCACTCGTGGCTCACCCACATACAGGAGCACCCAGGACCTCTGTGAAGAAACTAATCTCCCTTATGGCTGGCTCTGTGCGAACACAGGGCAAAAATAATCTTTATGCCAAAGACAAAAAAAAAAAAAAGAAAGAAAAAAGAAACCACACAGGAAACCGGAGAAAATTCACCAAAGCCAATGAGTAGGTGACCATCGTCCCTCCAGATGACTTAGGGTACAGCCTACATGTGGGACTGTTGGTGTGTTAGGAGCCAGGAGTCCCAAGCTGTGACCAGGCGGTCAGGAGGTAAATCTTGTGAACATGGGTGCTGAGGGAAGTTGCATGTTGTTTGCTGGAGGAATGCAAGTCTGGCAGCTAATGTGGGACCCAGAAGCAGGCAAAAATGTTGAAAGAAAAGCAAGGAGACAACCAAAACACAGCCCTGACGATGGGGTACAGGAGTCCTTTCTGAGCGATGCACTGAGTGGAAGAGGAGTTGGCAGCATGCATAAGGATGCAGGAGTGCAGGGTCTAAATGAACCAGTGTGATTCAGCAAGATGGGTACTGGCTGCTCACCATAAACCACAGTCACGACTGTGTTGACTTCTTGGACCGATCTATGATTTACTCATTACTTAAATGTTGTATCGTTAGTCACAAAGCATTGGCTGTGGACATCTCTAGACGTTTGCACATGGAAGTGCTCAGAATGCAACATCATATACAAATCTTCCTGCCTCTCCTGTAAAACATCCGTGCAGTGGTTATGTTATACCCATAGCTATAGGCTCCCATTGTCCCCACACTTCCCTACAACTCTGCAGATGACAAGCTCTTGTGCACAAGCTGTGGACAGCCCCCGCTCTTTGCTTATCAGAGGCAGCGAGGGAAGGGAATAGTGGTAAGGAGAAGCTCTTTTGTTAATCTTCCCACAAAGAGTTCCTATTCTGGAGAAACCGCTTCCGCATTATCAATGTCCTTGTGAGATAAACTACACTGGGATCTGTGCCTGTCAGGAAAACCAAATTGCAATAGCTAAGAATGTGATAATAAATGCAGTGTCATTGCCTCCAGTGTTAAAAATGAAGTCATGCCCTATGATATTTACCTAGAAGGGATGCACAGCGTTTCCCTCCAGGCACTAAACAAAAAGAATTAATCAAGTTGTATACTAGAAAGGGCATGGCATCACTTCTGCTAGCGGTTCTGCTTTCTGTACTTGACACATCGTTTGCCCATTTCAATTAGGAGTACATTTTTAGGGCAGCTGAACTATTTCTAAGGTAATAACAGTGACTCGACGAGCAATATTTATATCTGCATACGAATTACAAACATGGGACAATGAATACCTAAATTTAGTATTTGGCCAGGCCCCAAATGTTGTATTAGGAAGTGATATTCTCCCAATGCCAACTTAGAAGGGAGAAAGGCAATGAATTATTGGGTACACCTCTTTGTCTTTAATTTACATTGCACCTCACACCAAGGTCTCTGTAGCAGCCTGATATTAATGAAACCAGAACCAACTGGTAGCTGACAGCACAACTGAGCAAAGCATAACATAAACGGGCTCTGTATTACCTAGCACCATTTCTCAATGGGCTGTTACCAGCTTGAAATCTGCTGCAAGAGCAATCCCCAACTCTGCTTTTTGGTAACAGTAGCATGAAGGAGAAGATATTGCATGGGAGGTCGTGGAGAGTCACTCATGCAAGCTCAAAACCGTGCCTTGTAAGCGAGTACGGGGTTTCACCATCTGTCTGGACATTTCAGTGCCAGGCTGGGCAGTAGCAGTTCAAGCTGGTCTTTCAGGCTACATCAGGATGTATTGACAGCTGAAAATAAAAGGGTCTTATGTCATTCGTTTTTTCAATTCACCTTCTGACAAACAGAGCAGGTAGCTGGGATGCAGGGAAAAGAGGGGTCCAGGTGCTTGCTGGTTCAACAGCACCTAGATCACCTCTCATGGCAAAGTTGGGCAAAATCATCACATCTGGCTACCAGGAAGAGGGGAGCAGCATCCAGGTACTTGAGGAGGGGCAATTTTAATGGGGGACTACTGGGGACACACAGCCAGAGGATTGGCAAGGAGCTGGGAATATCTCACATAGACTGGCTACAACAGAGTGCATCTATCAGACTGATGGAGCTACGCTCATTTACACAGACTTTTTGTCTTTGCAGGAGTGTATCAGAAGGGACACTCCTACAAAGGAGATGCAGGGACTGAAGGAACAGATTGTCACCAACCTGCAGCAGAAATCCCTGGGGTGCAAATCTGAACTGCTGGGTGAATTCTCTCTGCTGGCAGAGCATCAGCATCTTCAGAGGTGGGAGCATCCTTCAGTGTTTTGTCTTTGCCTTTGAAATGTTCTTAGTAACACAATTTAATTTTTATGGCAGATCCTGTAGTCTAAGGTGGATGTAAGTCACACGCAGCAGGGAAGAAGCAGTGGAGAGGATCAGTTGCACTATGCCTCTCTCATCTGATGGCAAGCAGTTAATAATTCACAACTCTTTAATCCTCATCGCTGTCTATTCCCAGAAGATTTGTGATTCTCTATTAGCTCCTTAACTATCATTAAATTAATATTCCTCCTACTTTGTTTGCAGTACACCCTTCATTAAATTTAGATGCCTGCCATTCATCTTGTGTGCTCCTACTGATAGAGGCGATACTTCTTCCAACAAAGGGCTTGGGCAGCTTTGTGGGGTGAGGAGGGCACGGAGATATCCCTGTGCCCTGCCCACACACCTTCAGGCAGTTCTCGCTCTCTAGAGAAGCACTCACATTTGGATGCTAAAGCTCAACAGCAAAGTATGGGAGATGGCACACAGCGAACAGCGTGGCCCAAAAACTTTTCATCCGTGCTGTGGCTGCTGGGTCTGCTGGAACTGAGCTGCAGCTGAGCCATCAGCCCAAAATCCCTTTCCTTCCCATGAAAGGACCTTAAGAACACAATCTCTCTGGCTTGCCATGGATACTTACTCTATGACAGTGATGCAGTCTCTACTACTGAGTACTGAACTTCTACTGACTCTAAAGGGATCACAGGGGGACTCCGAAGTTTCATGCCATCAAAGAAACCTTACCTGAAATGGCTGTGTGCTGCCTAAAGTTACAGAAGGCGGCACCAGCTCTGACAAGCAAGGACAAGACAGCATCACTGCCTGCATCTGCGCCTACTTTATTGTTTGCCTTGCGTAACAAATGCTCCTGGTTAAGACAACTACAGCTCTTTGGATTGTAGCTTTCACCCTTCCTAAATGTCTTGAAATTGTTGTTTCGGTTTTTTTTTCCCCCTGAATAAACCCTACTCGAAAATTACATCTCATTTTCTACCTTCCATTTAACAATTGCTTGCCATTTGCTTAACTTCAGGGGACTGTCAAAGATGCTTTGTTTTCTTTTATGCTGTTCTAACATCTGTTCTACCTTGTGCAAGAAACAGTATGTCCTGATTTAAGGTTATACAACATTTAGTAAAATATATTTCCCCTTTGGACAAGATCACTCTTTTTATACTATGAAACTGGATAATTTCCTGGGAAATAGAATTAAGTAAAAACATAAATTACTGTTCTGCTCCTGTTTTAAAGACTATTTTTCTTACTGTTCCCTTGAGTTCCCTGATATAACATTTATTTCAGTTTTGCATGATATTTAGCACTCTCGTGTAGACGATCAGCCACTTAATGATATTAAAATATTTATGTCAGCAGTATGTTCATAAACAAAGAAAAGCTATTTAATCTCCTTTTATGCAAGCTGGTCCTACCAATGTACAAATGCACTGCAAGAATAGTGCTAGAGAAGCCCACAGAAAATTAATTTTGTCTAAACAACAGAAGCTATAATAAAGAAAAAGAGAAGAAAAGCATACATTCAGTATCTTAAACACTTGGAAATAAAATAAATATGGGAGATTTCAGCAAAACCTTTGTCTCATACAGCAAGCTTCTCCCTTTAGCACACAAAGCTATATAACCAGAGCTGTGCCATCTGCCCTGTCTACAGGCCTCCTGCCATTTTTCATACACCAGTTTGCTGCTGGCAAGCTGAGCCAGTCCACATGCAGAAATGCCCTCCAGACAGTCATGCATCCTTCTCCGTATCTTTGGGATCTATGTTTGATCGTACATGGACTTTGGCTACGTGGCAGCCTACACAGGAGTTTCAAACTGCCTTTTGACCAGGGTGACCTTTAAGCTGCAGACACTGCCTTGGAGGGGGAGAGGGTCTGTGCTGCCCCTTCCCTTTGCAAGTAGCATGCAGCAGCTGCGAGGACACTACGGCCGTATCAACTTGACAGTGAACAGGTCCAGATCCTTTCATGTCTTGTAGGTCACTGCTCAGGAAGCCTCAGCTTCACCTGGGGCTGTGCTTATGCATTCAGAGGCAAGCAGGAGCATCCAGGGATGCTTTTGTCCACAAATGGCCTGCAGGCAGATCTCCTTGGGTCGTGACAGTGTAAGGTCACATCAAGCAGTGGCTCCTCTGGTCAGTCTTGGCTGGAGGTGCTGTAACGAAATCCTAGCAATGCAATATATCCATTTTCAAGAAGAGGTTGTTGGGAGGTTTTCTGGGTGTTTGCGGTTTCTTTGTTTTGGTTTCCCTCACAAAAAAAATAATACTTTCTACACCCCAAAAACTCTCAACAGCAATACCAATATATAAGGTATGGTTGGTGGTAAATGTGAGCATTTCTAATGTGAAGGCCATTCATAATTCTCATTACCAACCCAGACTTTCGGTACCTCTGACCCTGGTATTACATTGTTCATGCATGGAGCCCTGAAGTTCAAAACTGCAGAAACCACCATGCACAGCACTGATCTTCCTGAAGGCCTGAGCAAGGAGCAGGAAGACCCGAAAGAGTATTCATTGTAGAAACATGAGAAAGAGTGTTTGAGTGGGTTACAGTTGCACATGCCAGCAGATGGATGTTGTGGCAGGTTCGGTGCATTCCAGGTGACCCTTCAGTTCTGACAGCTCAGCAGGCAGGGTCCTTCCCTGCACAGGGGAAGACCTGATGAAATATCCCTTCTGCCAGATTTAGACAGAAGCATTGATTTTTAGATCTCTGCTCTCACAGGAAAATATTCTTACTGTAGGACTTACATATGCACAAGACAAACTTTCCTTCTCCCCTTATTTTGTGACCACATGTAGCTCTCCACGTAAACCTAATCCCTTGCTACTTAATGGCCTTCAGATTTATTGAAAATAAGCCAAATATTTTTCCTATAAGCTTGAGTGAGGAAAGAGACCATATTGTGGATGGACTGCTGCAAAATAAGAAATGGCTAGTAGTAAAACCTTCCACTACTGCATACTTCTATAACCTTTAGGGGAGCAGGACTGGTTTTTTAATGTTTCGTGTAAATGAACAGGAAAGAAGAATCTGCTCAAGTCATCAGCCTTCCCCTCAGTGGAAAAATCATCCTTAATAAGGCCCTGAATACGGGCTGGTGGGATGAACCCCATGACAAATATCCACAGATAGGCCTTGGGTTGGGCAGACCCCTCCTTCCCACGAGCTGTGAAGCACTGGCTGGTAGAGGTAGCAAGTTATCCTTCAGAGCAACCGTTTCCCACTGTTACAGTGGGTGTCCAAAAGCTTTTCTTGTCAAATGCCAATTTTCTTGACAAATTTAAACACCTCATGACTGTCTGCTTCTTGCAGACTCTTAGAGGTAGAGAGGACCTTGCAGGCACCATGGTCTCCCTGGCCACAGGGGTATTAATATTGCACAGGCTTATTTCCCTGCACTACACAATGCAGCACACACTGAGCTCCAGAACCACACGGGAAAACTCAAACATACACATCAATGCCTTCTCAGCTGCAAGAAACACACACGTCTTCTCAACACAACACATCTTACAAGTCTTTGTTTGGTCTTTCTTCAGCAAGAATCACACCAGCATATAGACATTAGAGCTGCCCTGCAGAATAACTGAGAGAAGAAAGACAGCAGCAGGGAAGAGAAGTTGTAAGCCCTGTCCATGGCTAGGAACGACAAATTAGCAGTTATATCCAGGATTCTTATTTGGAGAGCTGACCTATGCCACCTTTTGATCACAGCTTGCACCTTCCTCAACAGTCCCTCTTCTGCCTCTGTCTGTATTTGATGTGGGCATCAACACATGCCTGAACTCTGACAGCACAAGTTTGTCTTTTTCTTTCTGTATTACAAGAAAGAGAGGAAGAAAATAAGCACAACTGGGTCTCAAGGAAAGGCGCTTACTAAATATGCACATTTTGTGAGGCTCTATAGCTGCTATTAGTGTAGTAGTTTTCTAGTGACCCTGAAAATACAACGCAGAAGGCTCAGAAATAGTTTAATGTCTTTTACTATACCCAAGCTTTAGTGAGTGTCCTACACACCAGGCACTAGAGTACTGATTAAAACTTATTTAAGGCATTATAACCCAAATTATGCAGTGAATTTTTCTTATGCTGTTGTTTGTCAGTACGACTCTGATTTGTGACTGAAAATTTACCTTATTACCTTGGGAAGCTCAGCCTCTGCCAGCTGTGCAGGAGCTCCTTGGTTCCACTTAAGTAAGAAGCTATTCCAGTGGAAAAATACACTGAAGCTGCTTTTTAGCAGATCAGAGACTGCAATCACTAATTCAATCAGCTTACAAGGACTCAGAGATCTGCATCTTTCTGCTTTTTCCATGGGCTTTGATGAAGTGGGCATTATCATGCTAAATTACAGTTCAGGACTGCTGTGCATGTACGGATTTATCAGAAGAAAGCTATTAGATGTCTTCAGTATAGTGCCAATTATGCAATCCCTGACACATAATTAACTAAGGCCCCAAAGCATGTATTTTAATCAATCCCTGTTCAGCAAAGCACTTATGTGTGTGCGCTTAACTTCAACACATATCTAGCATGCAAATAGATCCTTTTGTGAGTAGGGAAAAACGTGAGAGTTGTAAGAACTGTTCTACCAATGCTATTGGGCCAGCCGCTACCAGAATAAGATACTATGCTCCTTGGGTAATGGCTTATATTTTCAAAAGTATCCATATAAATCAGAAGCCAAAACCAGTTTCTAGAGTGACCTAGTCATGGTGCTGTAAGTACAGTGATTTAAGGACAAAAAATACACAACTTCTGGAGGAAGTAGTATTCTTTACTACATGGTATGTAGTTGGATAAAACTTGCAAGCTTTAGGCAGCATAAATCTTTCTTCAGTCCTGTAAAGCTAGGATTCATCCCATTTGACCTGAGCTGGCTCCAGGTAAACTATGCTGTCTAAACAAGTCACCCAGGATTTCTCTGCAGTCAATGAAGAACATCCCTAAATACCAACTCATCCCATCCGAAGGGATGCCTTCAAGGAAGGCAGGATGAATCACCCTCTGTTTCTGTGTTGTTGTTGGAAAAGCCCACACAACTAGTTTAAACACATTGGTTTCAACTAATTTAGACTAAACACTTTGGTTTCATCTGACCAAATGCCCATGTCCACCCAGGCTACCAATCTCTCCATATAACTAACGAAGACATTCATGTTGCAGACTAACATGCTACAAAGTAGCCATCTAAACTGAGATGACTCGTACCCTAAACATATTTCTTTCTCTCCAGCCTGGCCTACATTGACAAGCTCAGCTACAGAAAGAGGTCTAGATTCAGTCCTGCAAACATAGGAGCCTGGCACTGTTTTGCGCTCTGTGGGTTATCATGTACGGCCACCAGCTGCCCTACCAGGAGGGTACAGATCTGGAGTCACCACCACGTATCATGGGAGCTTAGGGAGTGAGACCACATGAACCCTACATGACCAACACCCAACATTACCCAAGTTGAACCCCTCCCTGTCAATTGTTCGGTGGGGTGCAGCAGATCTCCTTCTAATTGTCAGATAAAGCAAGAAACAAAAACAGCTGGTAAAGGCCAGGCATTTACACACCTAATGGGCTTTCTTAACGAACCTAGGTAGCTAAGTTCCACTGCTCCCACTTTCAGCTGAGATCGGGCATGGATCATTTCAGAGCAAAGTGGTGTATCTTCAAAAAAGCAAAGAACCTATGAAAAAGGTGTAATGCCTTAGAAGTTGCTATGCAGCCTGAACTACAGCACTGTGAGACTCTCTGTAATCCATTATGGCTGTGCAAAATGTAATAAAACTACTACAAGGTGCTCTAATTCCATTTACTAATAATCATAAAAGTATTTGAGATGTGTCTGATGAACCATTTAGAAGATAGAATTTTCCAAAGATGATTTGTAGTCCCAAGAAAAGCCTTTAATACCATATAAATTAGATTTTATGTACAACAATATTTAAAACCATTGCAAAGGAGGTGTTTTTGTTGTTTTATAGTCACTGTTCAGTCTTCATTGAATAATTTGTTTGAAGAAAATACTTGGCTTCTGAGTTCTTCCCAATGAATCACAGCGCAGGAGTAATATCATCATTTGTCATTTTTTTATCTGCAGATGCCATTGTGTTCAGTGTAGCTCTACCCAGCTAATCTACACAGCTTCTGATGAATTGCATTTAGTAAAATACACAAAATTATTTTGCACTTAACTAACATCCTGAGTGGCTCCACTGACAAATCCACTCCTACGTGCTGCAAATACACAAATGCTTTGCTTTTCCAGAAACAGAGGCCGGGCGTGTCAGAGAAATACATGGATAAATAAATCAACCATTAATTGATCCACTGTAGCATTGAGATCAGCTAGTTTGCTAGGTCAAAACTGACTGCCGCATTTTTATTTTTGTCTTAGTATGAGCTTTTGCCATCACTAGGGACTCCCGTGGCATCTTGGAGCATATGGCCGGTCTCATTCCAAAGCTAGAAGTGTGGGGGATTTATGCCATCTTTGATCTGACATTTCTACATAAAGACTCTCCTTAAAGGTACAATTTCTTCCGCTCTCATTTGCTCCAGGGTAGCAGGAGTTTCCTGCTAGCTCCTGTGAACATTAGGCTGTCCGTTACACAGAATTTTTTCATTATGCTGGAATACTGAAGATGCATCCACTCCTTTCACCTAGCATGACCTTGCTGAGCAAAGCAGACACCAAACATGCTCCCTACAGCCGTGCTAGGCTGTTCCCAGGCTTGTCTTAATCTCCTCTCCCCCAGTCCACACAGGCATCCAAGCAAGAAGCAGATTTTCTTCTCCCATATACAGAATTTTGCACCCACTTTCCATTTGCAAAGCTGGACTATGAATACTCTTCATCCCTCGCAAAGCCATATGAATTAAATACTGAGTCACAAAGAAGTTAAGCTTTTCTTTTGCCCATCAGAGTAAACAACGTTTGAAAAATGATCCATAAGACACAGTGAAATAGAAAATCTGTCTCTCTCCAGGATTTCTGGGCATCCAGAAAATTTTCAGCAAACCACTGTCTCACCATCAAAAGTCTCACGGAAGGAGCAGCGCTGGCTAACGCTGCCAGTGATGCGTGGGGTATGGTAAAAGGAGCACACACTCGCACAAGATGCCTCTGCCACCTCCATTCTACTTTTCCCACCTACAGCTCGTACTTGTAAAAAAGAATAAGAGAAGAAAGCTAGAAATCTGAGCAGCACTGGGCTGCCATATATATTTTTTAACGTATGTACCAAGACCTATGTTTTCATGAGCTTTTGTTCCTTTTTTTCCTCCATGGCACAAAGTAAATGCCTTACCTCCAAACGTCTTCTTCACACTGCAAAGGGAGTCTCTGAAGTCAGCACTAACAGCAGCCAGAGAAGGAGGAATCCTCTGAAATGAAACACCTCTCAATTCAGTGAATTTAGTGAGTTTAGACACTTCCTAGTTTCCAGCAAAGAAGCACCTAACATATAAATACACCTTTCCATTTTAGTTTATTAAGGAGCAGCTTCTCACCTGAAGCTGCATGTCATGAATTCAGTGCAGACTACAGAGGACTGTAAGTCCACCACAGACCAACAGTGCTGGGATGAAACATGGAAATTTTGACAACCCTCCCAGCCCACCCTCACCCACCAAAGAAAATAATTCTGCAAATTTTGCAAAGAACAATAATTTTGCATTTAGAGAAAATTCTTACCTTACTTACTTATTTCTTGAACATAAATTTATACAACATCAAAGAAGTCACCATTTTCCTTTACAGCTTACACATAGAAAATGACTGTGGAAAAAAAATCTCCTTTCCTGCCATGCTGTCCAGCAAAGATGCTACTGACTCCAGCTTAAGGATTTGCCTCTGCAGTAAAGTTTGATCACTATAATGCACCATGTAATTCTCAGTTACTTACAGTTATACTCATATACCCCACAGACACTCCTTCTCTAGCATAACAGGGCCTTTTTTGCAGCTTAGCTCATCCTTTTAACCAGTTTAACCTGTGCTGAAAAAAATATTTTCACTACAACAGAGAAGGATCTACAAGGGAGTAACGTTCTCATGGTTACATTTTCACGTTGCTCAAGAGTCTTAGCCACACTCCTGGAGACCAGCTCTGCTGGGTATTGAATAACCACCATCCCAAGGAGAGTTTGGGTAACACTACATGACTAAATCCAGAGCGACTAGACAGGCCAGCAGTTCAGTAGACTCAGTGCCCATTTCCCTCCATCTCAGACACCACATAAGCATTTGCACCTTTCAGATCTCTGCCCATCGCTTTCCCTTCCCCTGTATACACTACCTGTGCTGCACTGTCCACATATTTCCACCTTCCCACTGAAAGAGCAAACTCTTACAAATCCTCATCAGTTGACCGCAGTGCTAGCAGCAGGGAGTGGATCAGCAGAGTAAACGTTGCTCCTGGTTTCTCTGGCCACTGCTTCACAAACTCTTACATTTGGAGCAAGACTTTAAATACACCAAGTGCAGCCACACAGGAAAGTCACTCGTATTTCACTGCAATCAGAGCGATTGATTTATGTCAGTCAAGTGGGACTTGGTCCTCTAACCTGAGCAAGGCAAACGCATGTTCAGGAAATCCCACCTGGTCTCACTCCACAAAAACCTCAAACAGAAATTATTCATGGGCACTTCTGGCACAGCAGACCAACAGTGACTACCAACCAAAACTTCAGTGAAGGTTTTGGCTGCTTGGGCTCCATGCACCATAAACTATATAAATAGGAAAAGGCAGCAGGGGGAAGATTTCCATCTTTCTCACTTTGTTGTTACCTCCGCTTCTATCAGCACAGCTCGTATGGTTTTCACTTTCCAGGCAGCAAAAACAAGAAAAGAGTTATAAATCCTGAGTTTCTGACTCACACCTAACACAAAACCTTTGGAGTCATTCATCTCACCTCCTTTTCAACCGGCTGCATCAGTACATCTGACCACTGCATTCGCACTCTCAGGAGTCATTCTGTCCTAGCACAACAGAGATCACGTTGCACAGCTTAAGCTAAAAAAAATTAAGAAACTCTTATTCCAAAACCAGAGTTATCAACACATAGCTAAGGCATGCATTTAAAATCTCCCAGTATAGACCACACTTTGCATTACAGTTTGGTGTGAGCAGTAAGATGCTTAAACCGAGAGATCAAAATCAAGCCTGGGAGGCAGCTGCCACTTATTCCAAATCAATGGGGAAGACTGAACAGCTGCAGGTGGTTTTGACTCCTACAGGTGTAAAGCATATGCTAGAAAATTGAGTGAGTTGATACAGTCTGAGGTGAAGTCTTGAAAGTTTGTATTTTACTTAATTTGTTGTGTAATGACAAATGTACCAGTTTAGTTTGACTTAAGTATATGTCTGCAGGAATAAATAGTATTTTTTTTACTGAGTAAATGCTCCCAGTTGTAAAACTTCTGGCAGCCAACAGGGACAAAAGTTTGACTTCAAATCTTCAGGGGTTTTGTGAAAATAGAAGAAAGCAAGCCTAGAAAATCCCATGGGAAATCGCCCAGAGGGGAGATTTTTCTACTATTGTTCTTTGCATCCATCCTTTATTCATCAGTCTTGAAAAATTCAAAGACCCTATCATAAGCATAGGCTACATTTTGAGCTTTACGCCTTCCGTGAGGTACTACCAGTGAGTGCTGAAGGGCAGTGTACGGTGTGGCACAGCAGATATCGCACCACCACCCAGACTGACCATTCACGACCTGGATTTACAATTTGGACTGCCAGTACCCACATGCAGAATAACCTTTCCAGGGTAGTTTCATCCAGTCAGGGAAGATAAAAATAACATGTGACTGACATTGATGCTCAAAAATCTGTCATGCCATGCATGTGGAAAATTCACTGCTCATGTCCTCATGCATTATTTGTTGAAATTTTCTGCCAGAGACAACAATTTCCAAAAGAGATGGAACAAGGCAAAATGAACCTCAGCTCTCATCAGAATGAAGCCAATAATTCTTGGCTGGTTTTTAACACAGTCAAAATACCAGCTGTTTTGTCTAAGGAATATAGGATAGAGGTAGGAAAGTTTTAAAGATGCTGTTTAATTTATGTCCCTTTCTCAAAGTAGAACTAAGGTAACTTAAACCTACACGTCCTCCCCATCACAAGCGATGTGAACAAGACAGCATCTCCAAAAAAGCGTGTGATTCTTGAGGCATGAAAAAGATGTCAGATACTTCCCCAGAGGGATATCACAAACCAGGCAGCCGAACTCTCATAAAGCAAACTCTCACAAAGGAAACTCTCACACCTGTGTCCATTCCACCGACTTTGGTCAAATCCCAGGCAGATGTAAACCCATATGGAACAGACTGCAGGACCAGGATGCTGTTTACGTGGAAAATCTGTCGCTACAAAACAATTTTATCTGCAGCTGTCAGCTAAATCTCATTCGAGAGAGTATGTCCTGCCAACAAATGCAGGCTCTGTGTTTGTGAAAGGCAGGACTAGGACATTTTCAACACCACTCCACACTTTCTAATGTGAGTGCTAATGTTTCTAGCATATTACCTTCCAAATGTTGCAGCACAACATGCTTTATAGGAATTAATGAATCACACAGTAAAAACTAATTGCAACTTACATACTGTTGTGAACTGAGTGTTGCAACATAAAAGCAATCAGCCAGCAATTAAAATGCTAATACGGGGCTGAACCTCATATGACAGTTTGCCAAAATCTAGTGCAATGCAGTTCTTCCTGGAGAATTTTGACCAGATGGAATTTAGTCAGTAGGTAGTCATTTCATCAAGCTTATAAACCTTCCCATGCTGAAGGAGGGTCCCCACCATGATGTATCACATATTTCCAGTATTAGAAATGATGGTAAAAGATCATGATATATTTTCTTCTTTTGACTGGTTTTTTCTATTCACATGTAAATGACTAAAAAACTCTCGGCAAGTCAGACAGGAGCGGTACACAGCAGATGCTCTTTCCAAACACAGACATCTTGAATTTCTTTTTGTGTAATATAGATGGCCTCCCAATGTGGTGGTGGTTATCATCAAACCTACTTTTGTTTTTAATTATAAAAGTTCCTTTCCACAGATTCACTAATGCAAGATTGTGAATTGAATGAAACAATTATATTTTAATTGGGTTCACCTCCCCCACATCCACTTTTTCTTCATTACATTGCTAATGTTAAGACAATTGAAATACATTAATTAATTCAAGTGGGGAATTATTAATTTTCAACATCATCACCCTTGGAGAAATTACCAGTGGTCCTGGAACAAAGCTCCCAGGAAGATGAGGAGCTACAGACTGTGTCCTGTATCCAGTTCTAGCACCAGTCACGTAAGTCTTCATTTTTCCCTAAGGACAAGAAATGTCTCAGCAAGGTATGGTCCTGGGAAGTTAGTGAATTATGCTTTAGCAAGCCTCATTCATTGCAGGTTAGCCTTTGAATTTGTTTAATCATTGTCGGCAGCAACGTTGGAAAAGCATGAACAAGCTCAAAACTGAAAAATAACCCCTTTGTACTAAAAGTCATCTGCAAACAGGACCCAGGGAAGGAGACCAGAGTAGGCACTGGGAACTCAACTGTGTGTACGTGGTGATGCCACCCAAAGTCCTATCAGCTGAACACAGGACATGGAAAGTCAATGAGAGACTCAAGAATGTCCCAGGTCTTGCCTGCTTGGATGAAGCTGTCTTTCAGCCACAGGAAATCCTGAGTAATGGGATCTTGGCTCTCAGGTCCTTGCACCCCTCTAAGCACAAAAGCAAGGCTGAATCACTGCTTGGTTCAAGTCAGGCACAGATAATTATTACAAATATCAAAAATGGACTGAACTGTTTTCTTCTCATTTGTCAGTGCCTTTCATATCTTCCATAAAGTCTTCCATTCAAGAATAAAACTATTTTTATCACTTTGCTTACAGTCCCTTTTCCTGTGCAGTGCTCTCCAGGAGAGACTCTGCATGGAGGACCATGTACCTTGCTTAATAACCACTTCCCTCCCTTACCACTTTATCCTTACCATCTCCAAACTCCCACTTTCCTCATCTCCTCATCACTCCAGCCTGAGCTCCAGAGCAATATGTAGCTAATGCTCCCAGCTAGAGCCCAGCAGCAAAACCCCATGCTCAGCACATCCTTCACCATCTTCACCCCCCTCCCATGCACACACTCTAAAAGGAAAAAAGGCACAAAGTGCAGCAACTGTCTGAAGGCATGACAGATGCCTAAAATGCAGAAGATGACTCAAAAGGTAAGAAACACCCCTCCGCCTGCTTCGAAGGAAGGCAGAGCTCCTGAATGAGAGATGGGCTGGGGTTTGCTGCCATGTTTCAGTGCTGTAGCTCTACCAGCACGTCAGAACAGAAGGTGTCGTTTTAAGCCTACTTTAAATTTATGAAGTAGTAAACCTATTGCTCAGGGTGGCAAAAGGTGAATCGCCATTAAAGGAGTGACCTGAACTCTGAAAAAGGTCTGTCAACAGAGGAATTGGAAACTTAAAGCGTGACTTCCCAAATTACTGCTCTGAGATTGCTTTGGAAGGAAATTGCCAGGAGGAGTGTGGGGAGTGAAAGCGCATTACACATAGAAGTGTCTTTCATGACAGCAAGGCAGAGCCACCATTAGCCAGGCTAGGAAAGGAGCAGGTTTCACAAAAATGTTAGTATTCATGGAAGTCGTAGAAGTTTGCCTCTACTTGTTCCCCTAGGGAACCCAAAAATCGGCAGGAGAGCTTATGATTCATCATCAAAACAGAAGAGCTCCGGTGCTCACCCTCACAGGCAATGCATCAGTACAGATACAACCTTTCTTCTCAAGGAGAACTTCATGTTAAAAAATAAAAGCTACTCTTCTCTACGTTCCTTAGTACAGAGGAAAGGAGCAGTACCTTTATTTGACCACAGTGAGCAGGGACTGTGGCTAAGTGAAGTATATGCCCCGAATGACACAACACCTTGGGTAAACCACACAGTTCATTGCATCATTCTGTCTCACTTACAGCACGCCCATAAAGGCACAGGCAGTAAAACTCCATGTCCCTCCTTCCAGACACCAAACTCCAAGCCCACACACTTAATACTCACCAATGTATATGTTGACTGGGGCCTATAGCACCCTGGTTTTAAGTAGTTTATTCATCTCGCAGTAGATGCAGACACCCCAGTCAGACCCAATTCTTCACTGTTTCATTGGTAGCTGCAGCCTCGACACCCATGCATTGTATAAAGGGGGACATGGCTATAAATAGCTCTAAGCAGTGGAAGTTGGCTGATATTACAAGCACAGTAATGAAATAATGTTGGTTTGTATCTGCTGAAAATCTGACCCTCATAATGTGTTTCTATACACATTTATGACAAGAGGTAAGCACACACATTATCTATTTTTTACCAGGCAGAAATAGCCACATTTAAAGCATAAATACACTCAATTTAAAGGTAAGTAAATTAAAGCAAAGCTGAGATGCAAGTTGGACGTGATAAAAAACGCTACCGTAATACCTTACAGTATTAAGCTCTGTCGTTCCCCTCTGACGCCTTGGGATAAATATTGCAATAGGGTTGAAGATCTCATTTCACTGCGCCCTGGGAAGGGATTGGGTTCAGACTGCCTGCTCTGGGAACCTTAGAAAGACACTCGCTCAATGACCTTGTAATACTTTGCTTTCGTGTAAAGCTTTGGGATAAATGGGAATCTGAGCATACCTGAAGCTCTGCTACATATTATTGTACCTGTGTGTACTGCAAAACATCTCAATGGGAAGTGAAAGCAGAAAATTCTCCTCTGATTTTAAAAAACAGTATCCTACACAGAAATAGTATTTTTACGGAAGGCACAAAAACAGCTCTGTATTTTCCAAATTTATACTTTCTTTTGTTTTATTCTCATGTATCTCTCTAATAGCACAGCAGAGCGAAGGGAGGGAGGAAAAAAGGACCTTTGTGGTTAGCAAGGGCATTGTGACAGGAGCTTAATGTTCAGGAAGAATACGAAGGAGACAAAGGAGTACAGTCATGTCAAAAAGAAAAAGTAGTAAAAAGCACTTTCTCTTCTAACATAAGGTCAGAGGAGGAACCTGGCATGCCATGTTTCACCCTCTTGTGAGTCAGAGATCGAGCAGTAACTCTGCTCATTGCCTCTGGAGCAAGCGTCAAGTAAGAAAATAACTCAGGGAAAATCTCACAGCTTGTTCCCTTGCAGGCAAATATTCACCTGAGATTGCAGTAGCAACTGGGGAATTTGCATGTGGTTTCAGGAGCCATCCTCCCAACCAGGCCAATAGCTCTTACTGTGGGAGAGAGAATCACAGAACCATAGAATCATAGAATTGTTATGG